>NW_027182814.1:4142500-4242500 GCF_041146395.1 Eulemur rufifrons | reverse complement strand
GATAGGGTTCAGGGTTAGCTTTACGGGTTCTGTTTAGAGTTAGGTGTTAGGTTAGTGTCAGGGTTAGGTCTAGTCGTGAGGGTAAGGTTTAGGGTTAGCTTTAAGAGCTAGAGTTAGGTTTAATGGTTAGGATTAGGATTAGGGTTAAGGAATAGGGTAATGCTTAGGGGTTAGGGTGAAGGGTTAGGGTCAAGGGTTAGGGTTTTTGTTAGGCAGAGCGTTGGGGTTAGAATTAAGGGTTACTGTCAGTGTTAGGGTTGTAGGTAGGGTTACGGTTAGGGTTAGCAGTTTAGAATTAGGGTTAGGGATTAGGTGTCACAGTGATGACCAGGAGATAGGGTTAGAATTATGGGATAGGGGTTGTTCTCAGGAAATGGGTTATGCATTAACGTTAGGATAAGAGGTTAAAGTTAGGCGCACGGTGAGGTTTACGTGTTAAGGGGAGAAATAGGAACAGGATTGGGTGTTATGTTCAGGGTTAGGGTTATCTGTTAAAGGTATTGTTTATGCTTAGCGCACAGGCCCTGTCTGCATTAGGCGGGCGGGGGGAGTTTAGGAGGCTGGGATTGTACCCGGGAACCCACTCTATCATACTCTGGGTATGGGCCCGTGGGTTTCATGCAGGACACAGTGGTAGAGCCTCCTTTCACGCATGGCATGGGAGTATTGCAGGCTTTCTAAACTCTAAGAAAGCAAGAAGTCTGAGAATTAGATGTAGGGGTAGGATTATGGTTAGGGTTAAGGATGAAGTTTAGTGTTAGGGTGAGGGCTTAGGGTTAGGGATTAGGGTTAGGGTTAAAGGTTACTCTTAGTTTTAACGGTTACACTTTGGTTTAGGGTTGAGGTTTACGGTTAGGGTTAAGATGAGGGGTTAGGGTTAGGTACAGGGTTAGGGTTAAGTGTTAGGTTTAGGGTTGAAGATTAGGATTAGGGTTAGGATTAAAGGTTAGCGTGAGAGTTAACGCTTAGGGTTAAGGTTAAGAGTTAAGGTTTAGGGTTAGGATTAGGGTTAGGGTTAGTTTCAGGGTTAGAGTTATGTGCTATGGTCTGTGTTAGAGGTTAGGGTTAGGTTTACTGGTCACGGTTAGGATTACCTTTAGGGGTTAGCATTAGGGTTAGGTTTAGGGGTAGGGTTAAGGGACAGGATTAGGGTTAAGTGTTGGGCTTAGGGTTAGGGTTTATGGTTAGGGTTATCCTTAAGGATTAGGGTTAGGGTCAAGGTTAAATGCTTGGGTGCGGGTAATGGTTAGGGTCAGGGTTAAGGTTCACGGATAAGGTTAGTGTTAAGGGTTACGGGTAGGTTTAGGGTTCAGGGTTAGAGTTAGCATTAGCGCTTAAGGTTAGGATTAGGCGGTAGGTTAGATTTAGGGTTAGATCTAGGAGCTAGGGTAAGGGCTATCGTTAGGGTTAAGAGATAGGGTTAGGTTTAGTGCTTAGGTTTAGGGTTAGGGTTTGGGGTTAAAGTAAGTGTTAGGGGTTAGGTTTAAGGATCAAAGGTTAGGGTTATTTTTAGCTGTAGTGTTAGGGTTAGGGATAAGGGATCCCATTAGCATTAAGGGTCTTCCTTACTGTAGGGTTAAGGGTTAGGCTTAGAGTTAAAGTTTCAGGTTACGGTCAGTGTTAAGATTTAGGGTGAGAGTTAACGGTTAGGGTAAAGGTTAAGCGTTAGGGTTAGGGATTAGTGATTAGGGTTTTTGGTTAGTGTTAGGGTTAGCGGTTAGGAGTTAGTGTTTTATGAAGGGGTATGGTTAGAATTAGGATTGGGGTTAGAGTTAGGGTGAGGTATAGGGGTTAGGTTTAGGGGTTAGTTTTAGGGTAAAAGGATAGGATTAGGGTTATGGGTTGGGCTTAGGTTTAGGGTTAAAGTTTACTGCTAGGGTTAGGGATAGGGTTCAGGCTAGGCTTTAGGGGTTCTGGTTAAGGTTAGGTGTTAGGTTAGTGTCAGGGTTAGGTCTAGTCGTGAGGGTAAGGTTTAGGGTTAGCTTTAAGAGCTAGGGTTAGGTTTAATGGTTAGGATTAGGATTAGGGTAAGGCTTAGGGGTTAGGGTGAAGGGTTAGGGTCAAGGGTTAGGGTTTTTGTTAGGCATAGCGTTGGGGTTAGAAGTAAGGGTTACTGTCAGTGTTAGGGTTGTAGGTAGGGTTACGGTTAGGGTTAGCGGTTTAGAATTAGGGTTAGGGATTAGGTGTCACAGTGATGACTAGGAGATAGGGTTAGAATTATGGGATAGGGGTTGTTCTCAGGAAATGGGTTATGCATTAACGTTAGGATAAGAGGTTAAAGTTAGGCGCACGGTGAGGTTTACTTGTTAAGGGGAGAAATAGGAACAGGGTTGGGTGTTATGTTCAGGGTTAGGGTTATCTGTTAAAGGTATTGTTTATGCTTAGCGCACGGGCCCTGTCTGCATTAGGCGGGCTGGGGGAGTTTAGGAGGCTGGGATTGTACCCGGGAACCCACTCTATCATACTCTGGGTATGGGCCCGTGGGTTTCATGCAGGACACAGTGGTAGAGCCTCCTTTCACGCATGGCATGGGAGTATTGCAGGCTTTCTAAACTCTAAGAAAGCAAGAAGTCTGAGAATTAGATGTAGGGGTAGGATTATGGTTAGGGTTAAGGATGAAGTTTAGTGTTAGGGTGAGGGCTTAGGGTTAGGGCTTAGGGTTAGGGTTAAAGGTTACTCTTAGGTTTAACGGTTACACTTTGGTTTAGGGTTGAGGTTTACGGTTAGGGTTAAGATGAGGGGTTAGGGTTAGGTACAGGGTTAGGGTTAAGTGTTAGGTTTAGGGTTGAAGATTAGGATTAGGGTTAGGATTAAAGGTTAGCGTGAGAGTTAACCCTTAGGTTTAAGGTTAAGAGTTAGGGTTTAGGGTTAGGGTTAGGGTTAGGGTTAGTTTTAGGGTTAGAGTTATGTGCTATGGTTTGTGTTAGAGGTTAGGGTTAGGTTTACTGGTGACGGTTAGGATTACGTTTAGGGGTTAGCATTAGGGTTAGGGTTAAGGGATAGGATTAGGGTTAAGTGTTGGGCTTAGGGTTAGGGTTTAGTGTTAGGGTTATCATTAAGGATTAGGGGTAGGGTCAGGTTTAAATGCTTGGGTGCGGGTAATGGTTAGGGTCAGGGTTAAGGTTCACGGATAGCGTTAGTGTTAAGGGTTACGGGTAGGTTTAGGGTTCAGGGTTAGAGTTAGCATTAGGGCTTAAGGTTAGGATTAGGCGGTAGATTAGATTTAGGGTTAGATCTAGGGTTAGGGTAAGGGCTAGCGTTAGGGTTAAGAGATAGGGTTAGGTTTAATGCTTAGGATTAGGGTTAGGGTTTGGGGTTAAAGTAAGTGTTAGGTGTTAGTTTTAAGTATCAAAAGTTAGGGTTATTTTTAGCTGTAGTGTTAGGGTTAGGGATAAGGGATCCCATTAGCATTAAGGGTCTTCCTTACTGTAGGGTTAAGGGTTAGGCTTAGACTTAAAGGTTAAGGTTAGGGTGGTGTTAAGATTTAGGGTGAGGGTTAACGGTTAGGGTAAAGGCTAAGCGTTAGGGTTGGGGATTAGTGATTAGGGTTTTTGGATAGTGTTAGGGTTAGCGGTTAGGAGTTAGTGTTTTATGAAGGGGTATGGTTAGAATTAGGATTGGGGTTAGAGTTAGGGTGAGGTATAGGGGTTAGGTTTAGGGATTAGTATTAGGGTAAAAGGATAGGATTAGGGTTACGGGTTGGGCTTAGGTTTAGGATTAAAGTTTACTGCTAGGGTTAGGGATAGGGTTCAGGGTTAGCTTTAGGGGTTCTGGTTAGGGTTAGGTGTTAGGTTAGTGTCAGGGTTAGGTCTAGTCGTGAGGGTAAGGTTTAGGGTTAGCTTTAAGAGCTAGGGTTAGGTTTAATGGTTAGGATTAGGATTAGGGTTAAGGGTTAGGGTAAGGCTTAGGGGTTGTGGTGAAGGGTTAGGGTCAAGGGTTAGGGTTTTTGTTAGGCATAGCGTTGGGGTTAGAAGTAAGGGTTACTGTCAGTGTTAGGGTTGTAGGTAGGGTTACGGTTAGGGTTAGCGGTTTAGAATTAGGGTTAGGGATTAGGTGTCACAGTGATGACTAGGAGATAGGGTTAGAATTATGGGATAGGGGTTGTTCTCAGGAAATGGGTTATGCATTAACGTTAGGATAAGAGGTTAAAGTTAGGCGCACGGTGAGTTTTACGTGTTAAGGGGAGAAATAGGAACAGGGTTGGGTGTTATGTTCAGGGTTAGGGTTATCTGTTAAAGGTATTGTTTATGCTTAGCGCACGGGCCCTGTCTGCATTAGGCGGGTGGGGGGAGTTTAGGGGGCTGGGATTGTACCCGGGAACCCACTCTATCATACTCTGGGTATGGGCCCGTGGGTTTCATGCAGGACACAGTGGTAGAGCCTCCTTTCACGCATGGCATGGGAGGATTGCAGGCTTTCTAAACTCTAAGAAAGCAAGAAGTCTGAGAATTAGATGTAGGGGTAGGATTATGGTTAGGGTTAAGGATGAAGTTTAGTGTTAGGGTGAGGGCTTAGGGTTAGGGATTAGGGTTAGGGTTAAAGGTTACTCTTAGTTTTAACGGTTACACTTTGGTTTAGAGTTGAGGTTTACGGTTAGGGTTAAGATGAGGGGTTAGGGTTAGGTACAGGGTTAGGGTTAAGTGTTAGGTTTAGGGTTGAAGATTAGGATTAGGGTTAGGATTAAAGGTTAGCGTGAGAGTTAACCCTTAGGGTTAAGGTTAAGAGTTAGGGTTTAGGGTTAGGGTTAGGGTTAGGGTTAGGGTTAGTTTTAGGGTTAGAGTTAGGTGCTATGGTTTGTGTTAGAGGTTAGGGTTAGGTTTACTGGTGACGGTTAGGATTACGTTTAGGGGTTAGCATTAGGGTTAGGGTTAAGGGATAGGATTAGGGTTAAGTGTTGGGCTTAGGGTTAGGGTTTAGTGTTAGGGTTATCATTAAGGATTAGGGGTAGGGTCAGGGTTAAATGCTTGGGTGCGGGTAATGGTTAGGGTCAGGGTTAAGGTTCACGGATAGGGTTAGTGTTAAATGTTACCGGTAGGTGTAGGGTTCAGGGTTAGAGTTAGCATTAAGGCTTAAGGTTAGGGTTAGGCGATAGGTTAGATTTAGGGTTAGATCTAGGCGTTAGGGTAAGGGCTAGCGTTAGGGTTAAGAGATAGGGTTAGGTTTAATGCTTAGGATTAGGGTTAGGTTTTCGGTTAAAGTAAGTGTTAGGGGTTAGGTTTAAGGATCAAAGGTTAGGGTTATTTTTAGCTGTAGTGTTAGGGTTAGGGATAAGGGATCCCATTAGCATTAAGGGTCTTCCTTACTGTAGGGTTAAGGGTTAGGCTTAGAGTTAAAGGTGAAGGTTAGGGTCAGTGTTAAGATTTAGGGTGAGGGTTAACGGTTAGGGTAAAGGTTAAGCATTAGTGTTAGGGATTAGTGATTAGGGTTTTTGGTTAGTGTTAGGGTTAGCGGTTAGGAGTTAGTGTTTTATGAAGGGGTATGGTTAGAATTATGATTGGGGTTAGAGTTAGGGTGAGGTATAGGGGTTAGGTTTAGGGGTTAGTTTTAGAGTAAAAGGATAGGATTAGGGTTACGGGTTGGGCTTAGGTTTAGGGTTAAAGTTTACTGCTAGGGTTAGGGATAGGGTTCAGGGTTAGCTTTAGGGGTTCTGGTTAGTGTTAGGAGTTAGGTTAGTGTCAGGGTTACGTCTAGTCGTGAGGTTAAGGTTTAGGGTTAGCTTTAAGAGCTAGGGTTAGTTTTAATGGTTAGGATTAGGATTAGGGTTAAGGGTTAGGGTAAGGCTTAGGGGTTAATGTGAAGGGTTAGGGTCAATGGTTAGGGTTTTTTTAGGCATAGCGTTCGGGTTAGAAGTAAGGGTTACTGTCAGTGTTAGGGTTGTAGGTAGGGTTACAGTTAGGGTTAGCGGTTTAGAATTAGGGTTAGGGATTAGGTGTCACAGTGATGACTAAGAGATAGGGTTAGAATTATGGGATAGGGATTGTTCTCAGGAAATGGGTTATGTATTAACGTTAGGATAAGAGGTTAAAGTTAGACGCACGGTGAGGTTTACGTGTTAAGGGGAGAAATAGGAACAGGGTTGGGTGTTATGTTCAGGGCTAGGGTTATCTGTTAAAAGTATTTTTTATGCTTAGCGCACGGACCCTGTCTGCATTAGGCGGACTGAGGGAGTTTAGGGGGCTGGGATTGTACCCGGGAACCCACTCTATCATACTCTGGGAATGGGTCCGTGGGTTTCATGCACGACACAATGGTAGAGCCTCCTTTCACGCATGGCATGGGAGGATTGCAGGCTTTCTAAACTCTAAGAAAGCAAGAAGTGTGAGAATTAGATTTAGGGTTAGGATTCTGGTTAGGGTGAAGGATGAAGTTTAGTGTTAGGGTGAGGGCTTAGGGTTAGGGATTAGGGTTAGGGTTAAAGGTTACTCTTAGGTTTAACGGTTACACTTTGGTTTCGGGTTGAGGTTTACGGTTAGGGTTAAGATGAGGGGTTAGGGTTTGGTACAGGGTTAGGGTTAAGTGTTAGGTTTAGGGTTGAATATTAGGATTAGGGTTAGGATTAAAGGTTAGCGTGAGAATTAACGCTTAGGGTTAAGGTTAAGAGTTAGGGTTTAGGGTCAGGGTTAGGGTTAGGGTTAGTTTTAGGGTTAGAGTTATGTGCTATGGTTTGTGTTAGAGGTTAGGGTTAGGTTTACTGGTCATGGTTAGGGTTACGTTTAGCGGTTAGCATTAGGGTTAGGGTTAGTGTTAAGGGATAGGATTAGGGTTAAGTGTTGGGCTTCGGGTTAGGGTTTAGTGTTAGGGTTATCATTAAGGATTAGGGTTAGGGTCAAGGTTAAATGCTTGGGTGCGGGTAATGGTTAGGGTCAGGGTTAAGGTTCACGGATAGGGTTAGTGTTAAGTGTTACGGGTAGGTTTAGGGTTCAGGGTTAGAGTTAGCATTAGGGCTTAAGGTTAGGATTAGGCGGTAGGTTAGATTTAGGGTTAGATCTAGGCGTTAGGGTAAGGGCTAGCGTTAGGGTTAAGAGATAGGGTTAGGTTTAATGCTTAGGACTAGGGTTAGGGTTTGGGGTTAAAGTAAGTGTTAGGGGTTAGGTTTAAGGATCAAAGGTTAGGGTTATTTTTAGCTGTAGTGTTAGGGTTAGGGAAAAGGGATCCCATTAGCATTAAGGGTCTTCCTTACTGTAGGGTTAAGGGTTAGGCTTAGAGTTAAAGCTGAAGGTTAGTGTCAGTGTTAAGATTTAGGGGGAGGGTTAACGGTTAGGGTAAAGGTTAAGCGTTAAGGTTAGGGATTAGTGATTAGGGTTTTTGGATAGTGTTAGTGTTAGCGGGTAGGAGTTAGTGTTTTATGAAGGGGTATGTTTAGAATTAGGACTGGGGTTAGAGTGAGGGTGAGGTATAGGGGTTAGGTTTAGGGGTTAGTTTTAGGGTAAAAGGATAGGATTAGGGTTACGGGTTGGGTTTAGGTTTAGGGTTAAAGTTTACTGCTAGGGTTAGGGATAGGGTTCAGGGTTAGCTTTAGGGGTTCTGGTTAGGGTTAGGTGTTAGGTTAGTGTCAGGGTTAGGTCTAGTCGTGAGGGTAAGGTTTAGGCTTAGCTTTAAGAGCTAGGTTTAGGCTTAATGGTTAGGATTAGGATTAGGGTTAAGGGTTAGCGTAAGGCTTAGGGGTTTGGGTGAAGGGTTAGGGTTTTTGTTAGGCATAGCGTTGGGGTTAGAAGTAAGGGTTACTGTCAGTGTTAGGGTTGTAGGTAGGGTTCCGGTTAGGGTTAGTGGTTTAGAATTAGGTTTAGGGATTAGGTGTTCCTGTGATGACTAGGAGATAGGGTTAGAATTATGGGATAGGGGTTGTTCTCAGGGAATGGGTTATGCATTAACGTTAGGATAATAGGTTAAAGTTAGGCTCATGGTGAGGTTTACGTGTTAAGGGGAGAAATAGGAACAGGGCTGGTGTTATGTTCAGGGTTAGGGTTATCTGTTAAAGGTTTTGTTTATGCTTAGCGCACAGGCCCTGTCTGCATTAGGCGGGCGGGGGGAGTTTAGGGGGCTGGAATTGTACCCGGGAACCCACTCTATCATACTCTGGGTATGGGCCCGTGTGTTTCATGCAGGACACAGTGGTAGAGCCTCCTTTCACGCATGGCATGGGCGGATTGCAGGCTTTCTAAACTCTAAGAAAGCAAGAAGTGTGAGAATTAGATTTAGGGTTAGGATTATGGTTAGGGTTAAGGATGAAGTTTAGTGTTAGGGTGAGGGCTTAATGTTAGGGATTAGGGTTAGGGTTAAAGGTTACTCTTAGGTTTAACGGTTACAGTTCGGTTTATGGTTGAGGTTTACGGTTAGGGTTAAGATGAGGGGTTAGGGTTTGGTAGACGTTTAGGGTTAAGTGTTAGGTTTAGGGTTGAAGATTAGGATTAGGGTTAGGATTAAAGGTTAGCGTGAGAGTTAACGCTTAGGGTTAAGGTTAAGAGTTAGGGTTTATGGTTAGGCTTAGGGTTAGATTTAGGGTTAGAGTTATGTGCTATGGTGTGTGTTAGGGGTTAGGGTTAGGTTTACTGTTCACGGTTAGGGTTGGGTTTAGGGGTTAGCATTAGGGTTAGGGATTAGGTTTAGGGTAAGGGTCTAGAGTTAATGTTGGGCTTTAGTCTCGGGGCTTAGTTTCAGGGTCAGGGGTTAGCGTTGGTGGTAGGGCTTAGCTTTAGCGGTCAGTTTAAGGGCACAGGACCTGGTTAACCTACGGTGAGAGGGGTGCGGTCTGAGTCACCACGAAAGCACAACATCATTCCCTGGGCCTTGGGACAGGACCTCCATGCAGGACTCAGGCGGAGCCTCATCTCACACATGGCATGGCTGTATTGTAGGCTTGCTTCACTCTGGGAATGGAAGTAGTGTGAGAATTAGGGTTGGGGTTGGGGTTAGGGTTTTTCGTGTTAGGGGTTAGGTTTCGAGTCAGGGTTAGGTGCTAGGGATTAGTGGTTAGGGTTAGAGTTAGTGTTAGGGGTAAGGTGTTAAGTCTGGGTTAGGGGGCCAGGGTATGGTTTAGGGTTGGAGTTAGCGTTAGGGTTAGGGGTTAGGGTTAAGGGATAGGGTTAGGATTCAGGGTGAGGGTTAGAGGGTTAACAGTTGGGGTTAGGCTTAGGGGTTAGGGATAGTGTTAGGGTTAAGGGTTAGGAGCTTGGTTCAGGTTTAAGGTTAGCATTAGGGGTTGGGGTTAGTGTTAACTGTAGGTCAGTGTTGGGGTTAGATCTCTAGGCATTAGGGTAAAGGTTAGGGTTAGGGTTAAGAGTTAGGGTTCTGTTTAACGGTTAGGATTGGGAATAGGTTAAGGGTTAAGGTTAAGTTTGGGGTTATGACGAAGGATCAACGGTTAGGGTTACTTTTAGGCGTAGGGTTAGGGTATGGGGTTAGGGTTAGTGTTAGTGTTGTTGGTCGGGTTAAGGTTAGGGTTGGCGCTTCAGAATTAGGGATTAGGTGTTACGGTTATAGCTAGGAGGTAGGGTTATAATGACGGTATAGGGCTTGTTCTCAGGGTGTCATGCATTAACGTTAAGATATGGGGTTAAAGTTAGGGTTATGGTGAGGTTTACCTGTTAAGGTGAGCAGTAGGATCAGGGTTAGGTGTTATGTTGTGGGTTAGGCTTATGGGTGAGGGGTAGGGTTTATGCTTAGGGCACGGGCCCTGTATGCCCTAGGAGGCAAAGTTAGGTGTCTGTGATGGTCGCTGGGAACCCACTCTACCGCACGCAGTGTATGGGCCTCTGGGTTTCATGCAGGACACTGTGGCAGAGCCTCCTTTCACGCATGGCGTGGGAGGATTGCAGGCTTTCTAAACTCTAAGAAAGCAAGAAGTCTGAGAATTAGATTTAGGGTTAGGGTTAAGGTTAGGGTTAAGGATGAAGTTTAGTGTTAGGGTGAGGG
Organism: Eulemur rufifrons; assembly: GCF_041146395.1. Lineage (NCBI taxonomy): Eukaryota > Metazoa > Chordata > Mammalia > Primates > Lemuridae > Eulemur > Eulemur rufifrons. The sequence goes on along the minus strand of NW_027182814.1, from coordinate 4,232,588 downwards.
CTTAGGCTTAGGGATTACGGTTAGGGTTAAAGGTTACTCTTAGATTTAACGGTTACACTTTGGTTTAGGGTTGAGGTTTAAGGTTAGGGTTAAGATGAGGGGTTAGGGTTTGGTACAGGGTTAGGGTTAAGTGTTAGGTTTAGGGTTGAAGACTAGGATTAGGGTTAGGATTAAAGGTTAGCGTGAGAGTTAACGGTTAGGGTTAAGGTTAAGAGTTAGGGTTTAGGGTTAGGGTTAGGGTTAGGGTTAGTTTTAGGGTTAGAGTTATGTGCTATGGTTTGTGTTAGAGGTTAGGGTTAGGTTTACTGTTCACGGTTAGGGTTACGTTTAGGGGTTAGCATTAGGGTTAGGGTTAGGGTTAGGGTTAAGGGATAGGATTAGGGTTAAGTGTTGGGCTTAGGGTTAGGGTTTAGTGTTAGGGTTATCATTAAGGATTAGGGTTAGGGTCAGGGTTAAATGCTTGGGTGCGGGTAATGGTTAGGGTCAGGGTTAAGGTTCAGGGATAGGGTTAGTGTTAAGGGTTACGGGTAGGTTTAGGGTTCAAGGTTAGCGTTAGCATTAGGGCTTAAGGTTAGGATTAGGCGGGAGGTTAGATTTAGGGTTAGAACTAGGCGTTAGGGTAAGGGCTAGCGTTAGGGTTAAGAGATAGGGTTAGGTTTAATGCTTAGGATTAGGGTTAGGGTTTGGGGTTAAAGTAAGTGTTAGGGGTTAGGTTTAAGGATCAAAGGTTAGGGTTATTTTTAGCTGTAGTGTTAGGGTTAGGGAAAAGGGATCCCATTAGCATTAAGGGTCTTCCTTACTGTAGGGTTAAGGGTTAGGCTTAGAGTTAAAAGTTAAGGTAGGGTCAGTGTTAAGAATTAGGGTGAGGGTTAACGGTTAGGGTAAAGGTTAAGCATTAGGGTTAGGGATTAGCGATTAGGGTTTTTGGTTAGTGTTAGGGTTAGAGGTTAGGAGTTCGTGTTTTATGAAGGGGTATGGTTAGAATTAGGATTGGGGTTAGAGTTAGGGTTAGGTATAGGGGTTAGGTTTAGAGGTTAGTTTTAGGGTAAAAGGATAGGATTAGGGTTATGGGTTGGGCTTAGGTTTAGGGTTAAAGTTTACTGCTAGGGTTAGGGATAGGGTTCAGGGTTAGCTTTAGGGGTTCTGGTTAGGGTTAGGTGTTAGGTTAGTGTCAGGGTTAGGTCTAGTCGTGAGGGTAAGGTTTAGGGTTAGCTTTAAGAGCTAGGGTTAGGTTTAATGGTTAGGATTAGGATTAGGGTTAAGGGTTAGCGTAAGGCTTAGGGGTTTGGGTGAAGGGTTAGGGTTTTTGTTAGGCATAGCGTTGGTGTTAGAAGTAAGGGTTACTGTCAGTGTTAGGGTTGTAGGTAGGGTTCCGGTTAGGGTTAGCGGTTTAGAATTAGGGTTAGGGATTAGGTGTTCCAGTGATGACTAGGAGATAGGGTTAGAATTATGGGATAGGGGTTGTTCTCAGGGAATGGGTTATGCATTAACGTTAGGATAAGTGGTTAAAGTTAGGCGCACGATGAGGTTTACGTGTTAAGGGGAGAAATAGGAACAGGGTTGGGTGTTATGTTCAGGGTTAAGGTTATCTGTTAAAGGTATTGTTTATGCTTAGCGCATGGGCCCTGTCTGCATTGGGCGGGCGGGGGGAGTTTAGGGGGCTGGGATTGTACCCGGGAACCCACTCTATCATACTCTGGGTATGGGCCCGTGGGTTTCATGCAGGACACAGTGGTAGAGCCTCCTTTCACGCATGGCATGGGATAATTGCAGGCTTTCTAAACTCTAAGAAAGCAAGAAGTCTGAGAATTAGATTTAGGGTTAGGATTATGGTTAGGGTTAAGGATGAAGTTTAGTGTTAGGGTGAGGGCTTAAGGTTAGGGATTAGGGTTAGGGTTAAAGGTTACTCTTAGGTTTAACGGTTACAGTTCGGTTTAGGGTTGAGGTTTACGGTTAGGGTTAAGATGAGGGGTTAGGGTTTGGTAGACGTTTAGGGTTAAGTGTTAGGTTTAGGGTTGAATATTAGGATTAGGGTTAGGATTAAAGGTTAGCGTGAGAGTTAACGCTCAGGGTTTACTGTTAGGGTTAGGGTTAGTTTTAGGGTTAGAGTTATGTGCTATGGTTTGTGTTAGAGGTTAGGGTTAGGTTTACCGTTCACGGTTAGGGTTACGTTTAGGGTTTAGCATTAGAGTTAAGGTTAGGGTTAAGGGATAGGATTAGGGTTAAGTGTTAGGTTTAGGGTTGAAGATTAGGATCAGGGTTAGGATTAAAGGTTAGCATGAGATTTAACGCTTAGGGATAAGGTTTAGAGTTAGGGTTTAGTGTTAGGGTTAGTGTTAGTTTTAGGGTTAGAGTTATGTGCTATGGTTTGTGATAGAGGTTTGGGTTAGGTTTACTGTTCACGGTTAGGGTTACGTTTAAGGTTTAGCATTAGGGTTAGGGATTAGTTTTAGGGTAAGGGTTTAGAGTTAGTGTTGGGCTTTAGGCTCGGGGCTTCGGTTCAGGGTCAGGGGTTAGGGTCGGTGGTACGGCCTAGCTTTAGCAGTGAGTTAAAGGGCACAACACCTGGTTAATCTAAGGTGAGACGGGTGCGGTCGAAGTCATCACGAAAGCACAACATCATTCCCTGGGCCTTGGGACAGGACCTACATGCAGGACTCAGTCGGAGCCTCATCTCACACATGGCATGGCTGTATTGTAGGCTTCCTTCACTCTGGGAATGGAAGTAGTGTGAGAATTAGGGTTGGGGTTGGGGTTAGGGATTTCGAGTTAGGGGTTAGGTTTCGAGTCAGGGTTAGGTGCTAGGTATTAGTGGTTAGGGTTAGAGTTAGTGTTAGGGGTTAGGTGTTAAGTCTGGGTTAGGGGGCCAGGGTAAGGTTTAGGGTTGGAGTTAGCGTTAGGGTTAGGGGTTAGGGTTAAGGGAGAGGGTTAGGTATCAGGGTGAGGGTTAGAGGGTTAACAGTTGGGGTTAAGGTTAGGGGTTAGGGATAGTGTTAGAGTTAAGGGTTAGAAGTATGGTTCAGGTTTATGTTTAGCATTAGGGGTTGGGGTTAGTGTTAACTGTAGGTCAGTGTTGGGGTTAGAACTCTAGGCATTAGGGTAAAGGTTAGGGTTAGGGTTAAGTGTTAGGGTTATGTTTAATGGTTAGGATTGGGAATAGGGTTAAGGGTTAGGGTTAAGGTTAGGGGTTATGACTAAGGATCAACCGTTAGGGTTACTTTTAGGCGTAGGTTTAGGGTAAGAGGTTAGGGTTAGTGTTAGTGTTGTTGGTCGGGTTAAGGTTAGGGTTGGCATTTCAGAATTAGGGATTAGGTGTTACGGTTATGGCTAGGAGTTAGGGTTAGAATGACGGTATAGGGCTTGTTCTCAGGGTGTCATGCATTAACGTTAAGATATCGGGTTAAAGTTAGGGTTATGGTGAGGTTTACCTGTTAAGGTGAGCAGTAGGATCAGGGTTATGTGTTATGTTCTGGGTTAGGCTTATGGTTGAATGGTATGGTTTACGCTTAGGGCACGGGCCCTGTATGCCCTAGGAGGCAAAGTTAGGTGTCTGTGATGGTCGCTGGGAATCCACTCTATCGTACGCAGTGTATGGGCCTCTGGGTTTTAGGCAGGACACTGGCAGAGCGTCCTTTCACGCATGGCATGGGAGGATTGCAGGCTTTCTAAACTCTAAGAAAGCAAGAAGTCTGAGAATTAGATTTAGGGTTAGGATTATGGTTAGGGTTAAGGATGAAGTTTAGTGTTAGGGTGAGGGCTTAGGGTTAGGGATTAGGGTTAGGGTTAAAGGTTACTCTTAGATTTATCAGTTACACTTTGGTTTAGGGTTGAGGTTTACGGTTAGGGTAAAGATGAGGGGTTAGGGTTTGGTACAGGGTTAGGGTTAAGTGTTAGGTTTAGGGTTGAAGATTAGGATTAGGGTTAGGATTAAAGGTTAGCATGAGAGTTAACGCTTAGGGTTAAGGTTAAGAGTTAGCGTTAGGGTTAGGGTTAGTTTTAGGGTTAGAGTTATGTGCCATGGTTTGTGTTAGAGGTTAGGATTAGGTTTACTGTTCATGGTTAGGGTTACGTTTAGGGGTAGCATTAGGGTTAGAGTTAGGGTTAGGGTTAAGGGATAGGATTAGGGTTAAGTGTTGAGCTTAGGGTTAGGGTTTAGTGTTAGGGTTATCGTTAAGGATTAGGGTTAGGGTCAGGGTTAAATGTTTGGGTGCGGGTAATGGTTAGGGTCAGGGTTAAGGTTTATAGATAGGGTTAGTGTTAAGGGTTACGGGTAGGTTTAGGGTTCAGGGTTTAGAGTTAGCATTAGGGCTTCAGGTTAGGATTAGGTGGTAGGTTAGATTTAGGGTTAGATCTAGGCGTTAGAGTAAGGGTTAAGAGATAGGGTTAGGTTTAATGCTTAGGATTAGGGTTAGGGTTTGGGGTTAAGTGTGAGGGGTTAGGTTTAAGGATCAAAGGTTAGGGTTATTTTTAGCTGTAGTGTTAGGTTTAGGGATAAGGGATAAGATTGGCGTAAGGGTTTTTCTTACTGTTAGGATTAAGGGTCAGGCTTAGATTAAAGGTTAAGGTTAGGGTCAGTGTTAAGGGTTAGGGTGAGGGTTAACGGTTACGGTAAAGGTTAAGCGTTAGTGTTAGGGATTAGCGATCAGGGTTTTTGGTAAGTGTTAGGGTTAGGAGTTCGTGTTTTATGAAGGGGTATGGTTAGAATTAGGATTGGGGTTAGTGTTAGGGTTAGGTTTAGGGGTTAGGCTTAGGGTAAAAGGATAGGATTAGGGTTAAGGGTTGGGATCAGGTTTAGGGTTAAAGTTTAGTGTTCTGGTTAATGTTTAGTGTTATGGTCCAGTTTAAGTGTTAGGGTGAGGGTTAACGGTTAGGATTAGGCTTAGAGGTTGGGGATATAGTGAGGGTTCAGTGTTAGGGTTAGGTTTAGGGTTCAGGGTTAGGGTTAGCTTTAGGGGTTATGGTTAGGGTTAGGTGTTAGGTTACTGTCAGGGTTCGGTCTAGTAGTGAGGGTAAGGTTTAGGGTTTGCTTTAAGCGCTAGGGTTAGGTTTAATGTTTAGGATTAGGATTAGGGTTAAGGGTTAGGGTAAGGCTTAGGGGTTAGGGTGAAGGGTTAGGGTTTTTGTTAGGCATAGAGTTGGGGTTAGAAGTAAGGGTTACAGTCAGTGTTAGGGTTGTAGGTAGGGTTACGGTTAGGGTTAGCGGTTTAGAATTAGGGTTAGGGATTAGGTGTTACAGTTATGACTAGGAGATAGGGTTAGAATTATGGGATAGGGGTTGTTCTCAGGAAATGGGTTATGCATTAACGTTAGGATAAGAGGTTAAAGTTAGGCTCACGGTGAGGTTTACGTGTTAAGGGGAGAAATAGGAACAGGGTTGGGTGTTATGTTCAGGGTTAGGCTTATCTGTTCAAGGTATTGTTTATGCTTAGCACACGGGCCCTGTCTGCATTAGGCGGGCGGGGGGAGTTTAGGGGGCTGGGATTGTACCCGGGAACCCACTCTATCATACTCTGGGTATGGGCCCGTGGGTTTCATGCAGGACACAGTGGTAGAGCCTCCTTTCACGCATGGCATGGGAGGATTGCAGGCTTTCTAAACTCTAAGAAAGCAAGAAGTCTTATAATTTGATTTTAGGGTTAGGTTTATGGATAGGGTTAAGGATAAATTTTAGTGTTAGTGTGAGGGCTTAGGGTTAGGGATTAGGGTTAGGGTTAAAGGTTACTCTTAGATTTAACGGTTACACTTTGGTTTAGGGTTGAGGTTTATGGTTAGGGTTAAGATGAGGGGTTAGAGTGTGGTACAGGGTTAGGGTTAAGTGTTAGGTTTAGGGTTGAAGATTAGGATTAGGGTTAGGATTAAAGGTTAGCATGAGAGTGAACGCTTAGTGTTAAGGTTAAGCGTTAGGGTTTAGGGCCGGGCGCGGTGGCTCACGCCTGTAATCCTACCACTCTGGGAGGCTGAGGTGGGTGGATCGTTTGAGCTCAGGAGTTCAAGACCAGCCTGAGCAAGAGCGAGACCCCATCTGTACTAAAAATAGAAAGAAATTATATGGACAGCAAAAAATATATATAGAAAAAAATTAGCCGGGCATGGTGGCGCATGCCTGTAGTCCCAGCTGCTCGGGAGGCTGAGACAGGAGGATTCCTTGAGCTCAGGAGTCTGAGGTTGCTGTGAGCTAGGCTGATGCCACGGCACTCACTCTATCTTGGGCAACAGAGTGAGACTCTCTCAAAAAAAAAAAAAAAAAAAAAGATTTAGGGTTTAGGGTTATGGTTAGGGTTAGGGTTAGTTTTAGGGTTAGAGTTATGTGCTATGGTTTATGTTAGAGGTTAGGGTTAGGTTTACTGTTCACGGTTAGGGTTGGGTTTAGGGGTTAGCATTAGGGTTAGGGATTAGGTTTAGGGTAAGGGTCTAGAGTTAATGTTGGGCTTTAGGCTCGGGGCTTAGGTTCAGGGTCAGGGGTTAGCGTTGGTGGTAGGGCTTAGCTTTAGCGGTCAGTTTAAGGGCACAGGACCTGGTTAATCTACGGTGAGAGGGGTGCGGTCGGAGTCACCACGAAAGCACAACATCATTCCTTGGGCCTTGGGACAGGACCTCCATGCAGGACTCAGGCGGAGTCTCATCTCACACATGGCATGGCTCTATTGTAGGCTTGCTTCACTCTGGGAATGGAAGTAGTGTGAGAATTAGGGTTGGGGTTGGGGTTAGGGTTTTTCGTGTTAGGGGTTAGTTTTCGAGTCAGGGTTAGGTGCTAGGGATTAGTGGTTAGGGTTAGAGTTAGTGTTAGGGGTAAGGTGTTAAGTCTGGGTTAGGGGGCCAGGGTAAGGTTTAGGGTTGGAGTTAGCGTTAGGTTTAGGGGTTAGGGTTAAGGGATAGGGTTAGGATTCAGGGTGAGGGTTAGAGGGTTAACAGTTGGGGTTAGGCTTAGGGGTAAGGGATAGAGTTAGGGTTAAGGGTTAGGAGCTTGGTTCAGGTTTAAGGTTAGCATTAGGGGTTGGGGTTAGTGTTAACTGTAGGTCAGTGTTGGGGTTAGATCTCTAGGCATTAGAGTAAAGGTTAGGGTTAGGGTTAAGAGTTAGGGTTCTGTTTAACGGTTAGGATTGGGAATAGGTTAAGGGTTAAGGTTAAGTTTGGGGTTATGACGAAGGATCAACGGTTAGGGTTACTTTTAGGCGTAGGGTTAGGGTAAGGGGTTAGGGTTAGTGTTAGTGTTGTTGGTCGGGTTAAGGTTAGGGTTGGCGCTTCAGAATTAGGGATTAGGTGTTACGGTTATAGCTAGGAGGTAGGGTTATAATGACGGTATAGGGCTTGTTCTCAGGGTGTCATGCATTAACGTTAAGATATGGGGTTAAAGTTAGGGTTATGGTGAGGTTTACCTGTTAAGGTGAGCAGTAGGATCAGGGTTAGGTGTTATGTTGTGGGTTAGGCTTATGGGTGAGGGGTAGGGTTTATGCTTAGGGCACGGGCCCTGTATGCCCTAGGAGGCAAAGTTAGGTGTCTGTGATGGTCGCTGGGAACCCACTCTACCGCACGCAGTGTATGGGCCTCTGGGTTTCATGCAGGACACTGTGGCAGAGCCTCCTTTCACGCATGGCGTGGGAGGATTGCAGGCTTTCTAAACTCTAAGAAAGCAAGAAGTCTGAGAATTAGATTTAGGGTTAGGGTTAAGGTTAGGGTTAAGGATGAAGTTTAGTGTTAGGGTGAGGGCTTAGGCTTAGGGATTACGGTTAGGGTTAAAGGTTACTCTTAGATTTAACGGTTACACTTTGGTTTAGGGTTGAGGTTTAAGGTTAGGGTTAAGATGAGGGGTTAGGGTTTGGTACAGGGTTAGGGTTAAGTGTTAGGTTTAGGGTTGAAGACTAGGATTAGGGTTAGGATTAAAGGTTAGCGTGAGAGTTAACGGTTAGGGTTAAGGTTAAGAGTTAGGGTTTAGGGTTAGGGTTAGGGTTAGGGTTAGTTTTAGGGTTAGAGTTATGTGCTATGGTTTGTGTTAGAGGTTAGGGTTAGGTTTACTGTTCACGGTTAGGGTTACGTTTAGGGGTTAGCATTAGGGTTAGGGTTAGGGTTAGGGTTAAGGGATAGGATTAGAGTTAAGTGTTGGGCTTAGGGTTAGGGTTTAGTGTTAGGGTTATCATTAAGGATTAGGGTTAGGGTCAGGGTTAAATGCTTGGGTGCGGGTAATGGTTAGGGTCAGGGTTAAGGTTCAGGGATAGGGTTAGTGTTAAGGGTTACGGGTAGGTTTAGGGTTCAGGGTTAGCGTTAGCATTAGGGCTTAAGGTTAGGATTAGGCGGGAGGTTAGATTTAGGGTTAGAACTAGGCGTTAGGGTAAGGGCTAGCGTTAGGGTTAAGAGATAGGGTTAGGTTTAATGCTTAGGATTAGGGTTAGGGTTTGGGGTTAAAGTAAGTGTTAGGGGTTAGGTTTAAGGATCAAAGGTTAGGGTTATTTTTAGCTGTAGTGTTAGGGTTAGGGAAAAGGGATCCCATTAGCATTAAGGGTCTTCCTTACTGTAGGGTTAAGGGTTAGGCTTAGAGTTAAATGTTAAGGTAGGGTCAGTGTTAAGAATTAGGGTGAGGGTTAACGGTTAGGGTAAAGGTTAAGCATTAGGGTTAGGGATTAGCGATTAGGGTTTTTGGTTAGTGTTAGGGTTAGAGGTTAGGAGTTCGTGTTTTATGAAGGGGTATGGTTAGAATTAGGATTGGGGTTAGAGTTAGGGTTAGGTATAGGGGTTAGGTTTAGAGGTTAGTTTTAGGGTAAAAGGATAGGATTAGGGTTATGGGTTGGGCTTAGGTTTAGGGTTAAAGTTTACTGCTAGGGTTAGGGATAGGGTTCAGGGTTAGCTTTAGGGGTTCTGGTTAGGGTTAGGTGTTAGGTTAGTGTCAGGGTTAGGTCTAGTCGTGAGGGTAAGGTTTAGGGTTAGCTTTAAGAGCTAGGGTTAGGTTTAATGGTTAGGATTAGGATTAGGGTTAAGGGTTAGCGTAAGGCTTAGGGGTTTGGGTGAAGTGTTAGGGTTTTTGTTAGGCATAGCGTTGGGGTTAGAAGTAAGGGTTACTGTCAGTGTTAGGGTTGTAGGTAGGGTTCCGGTTAGGGTTAGCGGTTTAGAATTAGGGTTAGGGATTAGGTGTTCCAGTGATGACTAGGAGATAGGGTAAGAATTATGGGATAGGGGTTGTTCTCAGGGAATGGGTTATGCACTAACGTTAGGATAATAGGTTAAAGTTAGGCTCATGGTGAGGTTTACGTGTTAAGGGGAGAAATAGGAACAGGGTTGGTGTTATGTTCAGGGCTAGGGTTATCTGTTAAAGGTATTGTTTATGCTTAGCGCACGGGCCCTGTCTGCATTAGGCGGGCGGGGGGAGTTTAGGGGGCTGGGATTGTACCCGGGAACCCACTCTATCATACTCTGGGTATGGGCCCGTGGGTTTCATGCAGGACACAGTGGTAGAGCCTCCTTTCACGCATGGCATGGGCGGATTGCAGGCTTTCTAAACTCTAAGAAAGCAAGAAGTCTGAGAATTAGATTTAGGGTTAGGATTATGGTTAGGGTTAAGGATGAAGTTTAGTGTTAGGGTGAGGGCTTAATGTTAGGGATTAGGGTTAGGGTTAAAGGTTACTCTTAGGTTTAACGGTTACAGTTCGGTTTATGGTTGAGGTTTACGGTTAGGGTTAAGATGATGGGTTAGGGTTTGGTAGACGTTTAGGGTTAAGTGTTAGGTTTAGGGTTGAAGATTAGGATTAGGGTTAGGATTAAAGGTTAGCATGAGAGTTAACGCTTAGGGTTAAGGTTAAGAGTTAGGGTTTACGGTTAGGCTTAGGGTTAGGTTTAGGGTTAGAGTTATGTGCTATGGTGTGTGTTAGGGGTTAGGGTTAGGTTTACTGTTCACGGTTAGGGTTGGGTTTAGGGGTTAGCATTAGGGTTAGGGATTAGGTTTAGGGTAAGGGTCTAGAGTTAATGTTGGGCTTTAGTCTCGGGGCTTAGTTTCAGGGTCAGGGGTTAGCGTTGGTGGTAGGGCTTAGCTTTAGCGGTCAGTTTAAGGGCACAGGACCTGGTTAACCTACGGTGAGAGGGGTGCGGTCTGAGTCACCACGAAAGCACAACATCATTCCCTGGGCCTTGGGACAGGACCTCCATGCAGGACTCAGGCGGAGCCTCATCTCACACATGGCATGGCTGTATTGTAGGCTTGCTTCACTCTGGGAATGGAAGTAGTGTGAGAATTAGGGTTGGGGTTGGGGTTAGGGTTTTTCGTGTTAGGGGTTAGGTTTCGAGTCAGGGTTAGGTGCTAGGGATTAGTGGTTAGGGTTAGAGTTAGTGTTAGGGGTAAGGTGTTAAGTCTGGGTTAGGGGGCCAGGGTATGGTTTAGGGTTGGAGTTAGCGTTAGGGTTAGGGGTTAGGGTTAAGGGATAGGGTTAGGATTCAGGGTGAGGGTTAGAGGGTTAACAGTTGGGGTTAGGCTTAGGGGTTAGGGATAGTGTTAGGTTTAAGGGTTAGCAGCTTGGTTCAGGTTTAAGGTTAGCATTAGGGGTTGGGGTTAGTGTTAACTGTAGGTCAGTGTTGGGGTTAGATCTCTAGGCATTAGGGTAAAGGTTAGGGTTAGGGTTAAGAGTTAGGGTTCTGTTTAACGGTTAGGATTGGGAATAGGTTAAGGGTTAAGGTTAAGTTTGGGGTTATGACGAAGGATCAACGGTTAGGGTTACTTTTAGGCGTAGGGTTAGGGTAAGGGGTTAGGGTTAGTGTTAGTGTTGTTGGTCGGGTTAAGGTTAGGGTTGGCGCTTCAGAATTAGGGATTAGGTGTTACGGTTATAGCTAGGAGGTAGGGTTATAATGACGGTATAGGGCTTGTTCTCAGGGTGTCATGCATTAACGTTAAGATATGGGGTTAAAGTTAGGGTTATGGTGAGGATTACCTGTTAAGGTGAGCAGTAGGATCAGGGTTAGGTGTTATGTTGTGGGTTAGGCTTATGGGTGAGGGGTAGGGTTTATGCTTAGGGCACGGGCCCTGTATGCCCTAGGAGGCAAAGTTAGGTGTCTGTGATGGTCGCTGGGAACCCACTCTACCGCACGCAGTGTATGGGCCTCTGGGTTTCATGCAGGACACTGTGGCAGAGCCTCCTTTCACGCATGGCGTGGGAGGATTGCAGGCTTTCTAAACTCTAAGAAAGCAAGAAGTCTGAGAATTAGATTTAGGGTTAGGGTTAAGGTTAGGGTTAAGGATGAAGTTTAGTGTTAGGGTGAGGGCTTAGGCTTAGGGATTACGGTTAGGGTTAAAGGTTACTCTTAGATTTAACGGTTACACTTTGGTTTAGGGTTGAGGTTTAAGGTTAGGGTTAAGATCAGGGGTTAGGGTTTGGTACAGGGTTAGGGTTAAGTGTTAGGTTTAGGGTTGAAGACTAGGATTAGGGTTAGGATTAAAGGTTAGCGTGAGAGTTAACGGTTAGGGTTAAGGTTAAGAGTTAGGGTTTAGGGTTAGGGTTAGGGTTAGGGTTAGTTTTAGGGTTAGAGTTATGTGCTATGGTTTGTGTTAGAGGTTAGGGTTAGGTTTACTGTTCACGGTTAGGGTTACGTTTAGGGGTTAGCATTAGGGTTAGGGTTAGGGTTAGGGTTAAGGGATAGGATTAGGGTTAAGTGTTGGGCTTAGGGTTAGGGTTTAGTGTTAGGGTTATCATTAAGGATTAGGGTTAGGGTCAGGGTTAAATGCTTGGGTGCGGGTAATGGTTAGGGTCAGGGTTAAGGTTCAGGGATAGGGTTAGTGTTAAGGGTTACGGGTAGGTTTAGGGTTCAGGGTTAGCGTTAGCATTAGGGCTTAAGGTTAGGATTAGGCGGGAGGTTAGATTTAGGGTTAGAACTAGGCGTTAGGGTAAGGGCTAGCGTTAGGGTTAAGAGATAGGGTTAGGTTTAATGCTTAGGATTAGGGTTAGGGTTTGGGGTTAAAGTAAGTGTTAGGGGTTAGGTTTAAGGATCAAAGGTTAGGGTTATTTTTAGCTGTAGTGTTAGGGTTAGGGAAAAGGGATCCCATTAGCATTAAGGGTCTTCCTTACTGTAGGGTTAAGGGTTAGGCTTAGAGTTAAAAGTTAAGGTAGGGTCAGTGTTAAGAATTAGGGTGAGGGTTAACGGTTAGGGTAAAGGTTAAGCATTAGGGTTAGGGATTAGCGATTAGGGTTTTTGGTTAGTGTTAGGGTTAGAGGTTAGGAGTTCGTGTTTTATGAAGGGGTATGGTTAGAATTAGGATTGGGGTTAGAGTTAGGGTTAGGTATAGGGGTTAGGTTTAGAGGTTAGTTTTAGGGTAAAAGGATAGGATTAGAGTTATGGGTTGGGCTTAGGTTTAGGGTTAAAGTTTACTGCTAGGGTTAGGGATAGGGTTCAGGGTTAGCTTTAGGGGTTCTGGTTAGGGTTAGGTGTTAGGTTAGTGTCAGGGTTAGGTCTAGTCGTGAGGGTAAGGTTTAGGGTTAGCTTTAAGAGCTAGGGTTAGGTTTAATGGTTAGGATTAGGATTAGGGTTAAGGGTTAGCGTAAGGCTTAGGGGTTTGGGTGAAGGGTTAGGGTTTTTGTTAGGCATAGCGTTGGTGTTAGAAGTAAGGGTTACTGTCAGTGTTAGGGTTGTAGGTAGGGTTCCGGTTAGGGTTAGCGGTTTAGAATTAGGGTTAGGGATTAGGTGTTCCAGTGATGACTAGGAGATAGGGTTAGAATTATGGGATAGGGGTTGTTCTCAGGGAATGGGTTATGCATTAACGTTAGGATAAGTGGTTAAAGCTAGGCGCACGGTGAGGTTTACTTGTTAAGGGGAGAAATAGGAACAGGGTTGGGTGTTATGTTCAGGGTTAAGGTTATCTGTTAAAGGTATTGTTTATGCTTAGCGCATGGGCCCTGTCTGCATTGGGCGGGCGGGGGGAGTTTAGGGGGCTGGGATTGTACCCGGGAACCCACTTTATCATACTCTGGGTATGGGCCCGTGGGTTTCATGCAGGACACAGTGGTAGAGCCTCCTTTCACGCATGGCATGGGATAATTGCAGGCTTTCTAAACTCTAAGAAAGGAAGAAGTCTGAGAATTAGATTTAGGGTTAGGATTATGGTTAGGGTTAAGGATGAAGTTTAGTGTTAGGGTGAGGGCTTAAGGTTAGGGATTAGGGTTAGGGTTAAAGGTTACTCTTAGGTTTAACGGTTACAGTTCGGTTTAGGGTTGAGGTTTACAGTTAGGGTTAAGATGAGGGGTTAGGGTTTGGTAGACGTTTAGGGTTAAGTGTTAGGTTTAGGGTTGAATATTAGGATTAGGGTTAGGATTAAAGGTTAGCGTGAGAGTTAACGCTCAGGGTTTACTGTTAGGGTTAGGGTTAGTTTTAGGGTTAGAGTTATGTGCTATGGTTTGTGTTAGAGGTTAGGGTTAGGTTTACCGTTCACGGTTAGGGTTACGTTTAGGGTTTAGCATTAGAGTTAAGGTTAGGGTTAAGGGATAGGATTAGGGTTAAGTGTTAGGTTTAGGGTTGAAGATTAGGATTAGGGTTAGGATTAAAGGTTAGCATGAGATTTAACGCTTAGGGATAAGGTTTAGAGTTAGGGTTTAGTGTTAGGGTTAGGGTTAGTTTTAGGGTTAGAGTTATGTGCTATGGTTTGTGATAGAGGTTTGGGTTAGGTTTACTGTTCACGGTTAGGGTTACGTTTAAGGTTTAGCATTAGGGTTAGGGATTAGTTTTAGGGTAAGGGTTTAGAGTTAGTGTTGGGCTTTAGGCTCGGGGCTTCGGTTCAGGGTCAGGGGTTAGGGTCGGTGGTACGGCCTAGCTTTAGCAGTGAGTTAAAGGGCACAACACCTGGTTAATCTAAGGTGAGACGGGTGCGGTCGAAGTCATCACGAAAGCACAACATCATTCCCTGGGCCTTGGGACAGGACCTACATGCAGGACTCAGTCGGAGCCTCATCTCACACATGGCATGGCTGTATTGTAGGCTTCCTTCACTCTGGGAATGGAAGTAGTGTGAGAATTAGGGTTGGGGTTGGGGTTAGGGATTTCGAGTTAGGGGTTAGGTTTCGAGTCAGGGTTAGGTGCTAGGGATTAGTGGTTCGGGTTAGAGTTAGTGTTAGGGGTTAGGTGTTAAGTCTGGGTTAGGGGGCCAGGGTAAGGTTTAGGGTTGGAGTTAGCGTTAGGGTTAGGGGTTAGGGTTAAGGGAGAGGGTTAGGTATCAGGGTGAGGGTTAGAGGGTTAACAGTTGGGGTTAAGCTTAGGGGTTAGGGATAGTGTTAGAGTTAAGGGTTAGAAGTATGGTTCAGGTTTATGTTTAGCATTAGGGGTTGGGGTTAGTGTTAACTGTAGGTCAGTGTTGGGGTTAGATCTCTAGGCATTAGGGTAAAGGTTAGGGTTAGGGTTAAGTGTTAGGGTTATGTTTAATGGTTAGGATTGGGAATAGGGTTAAGGGTTAGGGTTAAGGTTAGGGGTTATGACTAAGGATCAACCGTTAGGGTTACTTTTAGGCGTAGGTTTAGGGTAAGAGGTTAGGGTTAGTGTTAGTGTTGTTGGTCGGGTTAAGGTTAGGGTTGGCATTTCAGAATTAGGGATTAGGTGTTACGGTTATGGCTAGGAGTTAGGGTTAGAATGACGGTATAGGGCTTGTTCTCAGGGTGTCATGCATTAACGTTAAGATATCGGGTTAAAGTTAGGGTTATGGTGAGGTTTACCTGTTAAGGTGAGCAGTAGGATCAGGGTTATGTGTTATGTTCTGGGTTAGGCTTATGGTTGAATGGTATGGTTTACGCTTAGGGCACGGGCCCTGTATGCCCTAGGAGGCAAAGTTAGGTGTCTGTGATGGTCGCTGGGAATCCACTCTATCGTACGCAGTGTATGGGCCTCTGGGTTTTAGGCAGGACACTGGCAGAGCGTCCTTTCACGCATGGCATGGGAGGATTGCAGGCTTTCTAAACTCTAAGAAAGCAAGAAGTCTGAGAATTAGATTTAGGGTTAGGATTATGGTTAGGGTTAAGGATGAAGTTTAGTGTTAGGGTGAGGGCTTAGGGTTAGGGATTAGGGTTAGGGTTAAAGGTTACTCTTAGATTTATCAGTTACACTTTGGTTTAGGGTTGAGGTTTACGGTTAGGGTAAAGATGAGGGGTTAGGGTTTGGTACAGGGTTAGGGTTAAGTGTTAGGTTTAGGGTTGAAGATTAGGATTAGGGTTAGGATTAAAGGTTAGCATGAGAGTTAACGCTTAGGGTTAAGGTTAAGAGTTAGCGTTAGGGTTAGGGTTAGTTTTAGGGTTAGAGTTATGTGCCATGGTTTGTGTTAGAGGTTAGGATTAGGTTTACTGTTCATGGTTAGGGTTACGTTTAGGGGTAGCATTAGGGTTAGAGTTAGGGTTAGGGTTAAGGGATAGGATTAGGGTTAAGTGTTGAGCTTAGGGTTAGGGTTTAGTGTTAGGGTTATCGTTAAGGATTAGGGTTAGGGTCAGGGTTAAATGTTTGGGTGCGGGTAATGGTTAGGGTCAGGGTTAAGGTTTATAGATAGGGTTAGTGTTAAGGGTTACGGGTAGGTTTAGGGTTCAGGGTTTAGAGTTAGCATTAGGGCTTCAGGTTAGGATTAGGTGGTAGGTTAGATTTAGGGTTAGATCTAGGCGTTAGAGTAAGGGTTAAGAGATAGGGTTAGGTTTAATGCTTAGGATTAGGGTTAGGGTTTGGGGTTAAGTGTGAGGGGTTAGGTTTAAGGATCAAAGGTTAGGGTTATTTTTAGCTGTAGTGTTAGGTTTAGGGATAAGGGATAAGATTGGCGTAAGGGTTTTTCTTACTGTTAGGATTAAGGGTCAGGCTTAGATTAAAGGTTAAGGTTAGGGTCAGTGTTAAGGGTTAGGGTGAGGGTTAACGGTTACGGTAAAGGTTAAGCGTTAGTGTTAGGGATTAGCGATCAGGGTTTTTGGTAAGTGTTAGGGTTAGGAGTTCGTGTTTTATGAAGGGGTATGGTTAGAATTAGGATTGGGGTTAGTGTTAGGGTTAGGTTTAGGGGTTAGGCTTAGGGTAAAAGGATAGGATTAGGGTTAAGGGTTGGGATCAGGTTTAGGGTTAAAGTTTAGTGTTCTGGTTAATGTTTAGTGTTATGGTCCAGTTTAAGTGTTAGGGTGAGGGTTAACGGTTAGGATTAGGCTTAGAGGTTGGGGATATAGTGAGGGTTCAGTGTTAGGGTTAGGTTTAGGGTTCAGGGTTAGGGTTAGCTTTAGGGGTTATGGTTAGGGTTAGGTGTTAGGTTACTGTCAGGGTTCGGTCTAGTAGTGAGGGTAAGGTTTAGGGTTTGCTTTAAGCGCTAGGGTTAGGTTTAATGTTTAGGATTAGGATTAGGGTTAAGGGTTAGGGTAAGGCTTAGGGGTTAGGGTGAAGGGTTAGGGTTTTTGTTAGGCATAGAGTTGGGGTTAGAAGTAAGGGTTACAGTCAGTGTTAGGGTTGTAGGTAGGGTTACGGTTAGGGTTAGCGGTTTAGAATTAGGGTTAGGGATTAGGTGTTACAGTTATGACTAGGAGATAGGGTTAGAATTATGGGATAGGGGTTGTTCTCAGGAAATGGGTTATGCATTAACGTTAGGATAAGAGGTTAAAGTTAGGCTCACGGTGAGGTTTACGTGTTAAGGGGAGAAATAGGAACAGGGTTGGGTGTTATGTTCAGGGTTAGGCTTATCTGTTCAAGGTATTGTTTATGCTTAGCACACGGGCCCTGTCTGCATTAGGCGGGCGGGGGGAGTTTAGGGGGCTGGGATTGTACCCGGGAACCCACTCTATCATACTCTGGGTATGGGCCCGTGGGTTTCATGCAGGACACAGTGGTAGAGCCTCCTTTCACGCATGGCATGGGAGGATTGCAGGCTTTCTAAACTCTAAGAAAGCAAGAAGTCTTATAATTTGATTTTAGGGTTAGGTTTATGGATAGGGTTAAGGATAAATTTTAGTGTTAGTGTGAGGGCTTAGGGTTAGGGATTAGGGTTAGGGTTAAAGGTTACTCTTAGATTTAACGGTTACACTTTGGTTTAGGGTTGAGGTTTATGGTTAGGGTTAAGATGAGGGGTTAGAGTGTGGTACAGGGTTAGGGTTAAGTGTTAGGTTTAGGGTTGAAGATTAGGATTAGGGTTAGGATTAAAGGTTAGCATGAGAGTGAACGCTTAGTGTTAAGGTTAAGCGTTAGGGTTTAGGGCCGGGCGCGGTGGCTCACGCCTGTAATCCTACCACTCTGGGAGGCTGAGGTGGGTGGATCGTTTGAGCTCAGGAGTTCAAGACCAGCCTGAGCAAGAGCGAGACCCCATCTGTACTAAAAATAGAAAGAAATTATATGGACAGCAAAAAATATATATAGAAAAAAATTAGCCGGGCATGGTGGCGCATGCCTGTAGTCCCAGCTGCTCGGGAGGCTGAGACAGGAGGATTCCTTGAGCTCAGGAGTCTGAGGTTGCTGTGAGCTAGGCTGATGCCACGGCACTCACTCTATCTTGGGCAACAGAGTGAGACTCTCTCAAAAAAAAAAAAAAAAAAAAAAGATTTAGGGTTTAGGGTTATGGTTAGGGTTAGGGTTAGTTTTAGGGTTAGAGTTATGTGCTATGGTTTATGTTAGAGGTTAGGGTTAGGTTTACTGTTCACGGTTAGGGTTGGGTTTAGGGGTTAGCATTAGGGTTAGGGATTAGGTTTAGGGTAAGGGTCTAGAGTTAATGTTGGGCTTTAGGCTCGGGGCTTAGGTTCAGGGTCAGGGGTTAGCGTTGATGGTAGGGCTTAGCTTTAGCGGTCAGTTTAAGGGCACAGGACCTGGTTAATCTACGGTGAGAGGGGTGCGGTCGGAGTCACCACGAAAGCACAACATCATTCCTTGGGCCTTGGGACAGGACCTCCATGCAGGACTCAGGCGGAGTCTCATCTCACACATGGCATGGCTCTATTGTAGGCTTGCTTCACTCTGGGAATGGAAGTAGTGTGAGAATTAGGGTTGGGGTTGGGGTTAGGGTTTTTCGTGTTAGGGGTTAGTTTTCGAGTCAGGGTTAGGTGCTAGGGATTAGTGGTTAGGGTTAGAGTTAGTGTTAGGGGTAAGGTGTTAAGTCTGGGTTAGGGGGCCAGGGTAAGGTTTAGGGTTGGAGTTAGCGTTAGGTTTAGTGGTTAGGGTTAAGGGATAGGGTTAGGATTCAGGGTGAGGGTTAGAGGGTTAACAGTTGGGGTTAGGCTTAGGGGTAAGGGATAGAGTTAGGGTTAAGGGTTAGGAGCTTGGTTCAGGTTTAAGGTTAGCATTAGGGGTTGGGGTTAGTGTTAACTGTAGGTCAGTGTTGGGGTTAGATCTCTAGGCATTAGGGTAAAGGTTAGGGTTAGGGTTAAGAGTTAGGGTTATGTTTAATGGTTAGGATTGGGAATAGGGTTAAGGGTTAGGGTTAAGGTTAGGGGTTATGACTAAGGATCAACGGTTAGGGTTACTTTTAGGCGTAGGATTAGGGTAAGGGGTTAGGGTTAGTGTTAGTGTTGTTGGTCGGGTTAAGGTTAGGGTTGGCGTTTCAGAATTAGGGATTAGGTGTTACGGTTATAGCTAGGAGGTAGGGTTATAATGACGGTATAGGGCTTGTTCTCAGGGTGTCATGGATTAACGTTAAGATATCGGGTTAAAGTTAGGGTTATGGTGAGGTTTACCTGTTAAGGTGAGCAGTAGGATCAGGGTTAGGTGTTATGTTGTGGGTTAGTCTTATGGGTGAGGGGTAGGGTTTATGCTTAGGGCACGGGCCCTGTATGCTCTAGGAGGCAAAGTTAGGTGTCTGTGATGGTCGCTGGGAACCCACTCTACCGCACGCAGTGTATGGGCCTCTGGGTTTCATGCAGGACACTGTGGCAGAGCCTCCTTTCACGCATGGCGTGGGAGGATTGCAGGCTTTCTAAACTCTAAGAAAGCAAGAAGTCTGAGAATTAGATGTAGGGTTAGGGTTATGGTTAGGGTTAAGGATGAAGTTTAGTGTTAGGGTGAGGGCTTAGGCTTAGGGATTACGGTTAGGGTTAAAGGTTACTCTTAGATTTAACGGTTACACTTTGGTTTAGGGTTGAGGTTTAAGGTTAGGGTTAAGATCAGGGGTTAGGGTTTGGTACAGGGTTAGGGTTAAGTGTTAGGTTTAGGGTTGAAGATTAGGATTAGGGTTAGGATTAAAGGTTGGCGTGAGAGTTAACGCTTAGGGTTAAGGTTAAGAGTTAGGGTTTAGGGTTAGGGTTAGGGTTAGGGTTAGTTTTAGGGTTAGAGTTATGTGCTATGGTTTGTGTTAGAGGTTAGGGTTAGGTTTACTGTTCACGGTTAGGGTTACGTTTAGCGGTTAGCATTAGGGTTAGGGTTAGGGTTAGGGCTAAGTGATAGGATTAGGGTTAAGTGTTGGGCTTAGGGTTAGGGTTTAGTGTTAGGGTTATCATTAAGGATTAGGGTTAGGGTCAGGGTTAAATGCTTGGGTGCGGGTAATGGTTAGGGTCAGGGTTAAGGTTTACAGATAGGGTTCGTGTTAAGGGTTACAGGGTAGGTTTAGGGTTCAGGGTTAGCGTTAGCATTAAAAGGCTTAAGGTTAGGATTAGGCGGGAGGTTATATTTAGGGTTAGATCTAGGCGTTAGGGTAAGGGCTAGGGTTAGGGTTAAGAGATAGGTTTAGGTTTAATGCTTAGGATTAGGGTTAGGGTTTGGGGTTAAAGTAAGTGTTAGGGATTAGGTTTAAGGATCAAAAGTTAGGGTTATTTTTAGCTGTAGTGTTAGGGTTAGGGATAAGGGATCCCATTAGCATTAAGGGTCTTCCTTACTGTAGGGTTAAGGGTTAGGCTTAGAGTTAAAGGTTAAGGTTAGGGTCAGTGTTAAGAATTAGGGTGAGGGTTAACGGTTAGGGTAAAGGTTAAGCGTTAGGGTTAGGGATTAGCGATTAGGGTTTTTGGTTAGTGTTAGGGTTAGCAGTTAGGAGTTCGTGTTTTATGAAGGGGTATGGTTAGAATTAGGATTGTGGTTAGAGTTAGGGTGAGGTATAGGGGTTAGGTTTAGGGGTTAGTTTTAGGGTAAAAGGATAGGATTAGGGTTATGAGTTGGGCTTAGGTTTAGGGTTAAAGATTACTGCTAGGGTTAGGGATAGAGTTCAGGGTTAGCTTTAGGGGTTCTGGTTAGGGTTAGGTGTTAGGTTAGTGCCAGGGTTAGGTCTAGTCGTGAGGGCAAGGTTTAGGGTTAGCTTTAAGAACTAGGGTTAGGTTTAATGGTTAGGATTAGGATTAGGGTTAAGGGTTAGCGTAAGGCTTAGGGGTTTGGGTGAAGGGTTAGGGTTTTTGTTAGGCATAGCGTTGGGGTTAGAAGTAAGGGTTACAGTCAGTGTTAGGGTTGTAGGTAGGGTTCCGGTTAGGGTTAGCGGTTTAGAATTAGGGTTAGGGATTAGGTGTTCCAGTGATGACTAGGAGATAGGGTTAGAATTATGGGATAGGGGTTGTTCTCAGGGAACGGGTTATGCATTAACGTTAGGATAAGAGGTTAAAGTTAGGCTCACGGTGAGGTTTACGTGTTAAGGGGAGAAATAGGAACAGGGTTGGGTGTTATGTTCAGGGTTAGGGTTATCTGTTAAAGGTATTGTTTATGCTTAGCGCACGGGCCCTGTCTGCATTAGGCGGGCGGGGGGAGTTTAGGGGGCTGGGATTGTACCTGGGAACCCACTCTATCATACTCTGGGTATGGGCCCGAGGATTTCAACACATCCACACCGACCCCAAGGAAAAAAAAAAAAAACACCGTAGCCTCCAGCCACTAATTATAATGCTAACTTGCAAAATTTTCCTGCATTTTTAAACAATGGAAAAATGAGGGTGAGATGATACTTAGAAGAATGGATTCTTGTCAGTCTTCACTAACAAAAATAGGCAAAACCAAGTCAGCTACTCCTCAGCATCGTTATGTTCGTGGCAGCCACCTTGGGTTTCAGGAAGCACAAACAAACGTTATCACAATTATGGTGAAACGCTGAACACGTGCAAATAATTTTCAACGTAGTGGTTAATTGAAAAGCTCTGCAGCATACTTCTTGGAACAAGCCAGTTACCTGTTCCCACGCAAAGAGGAGTATATAGAACCATGGTGGATTTCCAGCTGATGAAGTAAAGGATTATTAAAGGAACGGGAAGACCATGGGGATCATTGTTAATTCTCTGAAACAGAATCGGCCCTTTTCACCTGCCAAACACATGCCCACTTCTCCTCTCTGGGGATAATAAAAACTAACCAGCGAACTGACAGAGGGCCTGACCCCCCCATCCACATCGACCACACACAAAAAAAAAACCGTACCCTCCAGCTACTAATTATATTGTTAACTTGCAAAATTTCCCTGCATTTTAAAACAATCTAAAAATGGTGGTGGGATGATACTTAGAAGAATGGCTTCTTGTCAGTCTCCACTAACAAAAATAGGCAACACCAAGTCAGCTACTCCTCAGCATAGTTATGTCCGTCGCAGCCTTCTTGGGTTTCAGGAGGCACATACAAACGTTATCAAAATTATGGTGAAACGCTGAAAACCAGCAAATCATTTTCAACGTACTGGTTAATTTGAAAACTCTCCAGCATACTTCTTGGAACAAGCCAGGTACCTGTGCCCACGCATAGAGGAGTATATAGAAACATTTTGGAATCCCAGCTGATGAAGTAAAGTATTCTTAAAGGAATGAGATGACCATGCGGATCCTGTTTAATTCTCTGAAACAGAATCCGCACTTTTCACCTGCAAAACACATGCCCACTACTCTTCTCTGGGGATAATAAAAACAAACCAGCGATCTGACAGAGGGCCTGAACACCCATCCTGACCGACCCCACAAAAAAAAAAGTACCCTCCAGCTACTAATTATAATGCCAATTTGCAAAATTTCCCTGCATTTTTAAACAATGGAGAAATGATGGTGGGATGATACTTAGAAGAATGGTTCTTGTCAGTCTCCACTGACAGAAATAGGCAACACCAAGTCAGCTACGCCTCAGCATAGTTATGTCCGTAGCAGCCATATTTGGTTTCAGTAGGCACATACACACGTTATCACAATTATGGTGAAACGCTGAAAACCTGCAAAGGATTTTCAACATACTGGTTAATTGAAAAGCTGTGAGGCATACTTCTTGGAACAAGCCAGTTACCTGTTCCCACGCAAAGAGGAGTATATAGAACCATGGTGGATTTCCAGCTGATGAAGTAAAGGATTATTAAAATAACGGGATGACCATGGGGATCATCGTTAATTCTCTGAAACAGAATCCGCACTTTTCACCTGCCAAACACATGCCCACTTCTCCTCTCTGGGGATAATAAAAACTAACCAGCGAACTGACAGAGGGCCTGACCCCCCCATCCACATCGACCACACACAAAAAAAAACGTACCCTCCAGCTACTAATTATAATGCTAACTTGAAAAATTTCCCTGCCTTTTAAAACAATGGAAAAATGGTGGTGGGATGATACTTAGAAGAATGGCTTCTTGTCTGTCTCCACTAACAAAAATAGGCAACACCAAGTCAGCTACTCCGCAGCATAGTTATGTCCGTCGCAGCCTTCTTGGGTTTCAGGAGGCACATACAAACGTTATCAAAATTATGGTGAAACGCTGAAAACCTGCAAATAATTTTCAACGTACTGGTTAATTTGAAAACTCTCCAGCATACTTCTTGGAACAAGCCAGGTACCTGTGCCCACGCATAGAGGAGTATATAGAAACATGGTGGAATTCCAGCTGATGAAGCAAAGGATTCTTAAAGAATGAGATGACCATGCGGATTCTGTTTAATTCTCTGAAACAGAATCTGCACTTTTCACCTGCCAAACACATGCCCACTACTCTTCTCTGGGGATAATAAAAAGAAACCAGCGATCTCACAGAGGGCCTGAACACCCATCCTGACCGACCCCACAAAAAAAAAAAGTACCCTCCACCTACTATTTATAATGCCAATTTGCAAAATTTCCCTGCATTTTTAAACAATGGAAAAATGATGGTGGGATGATACTTATAAGAATGGCTTCTTGTCAGTCTCCACTGACAAAAATAGGCAACACCAAGTCAGCTACGCCTCAGCATAGTTATGCCGTAGCAGCCATATTTGGTTTCTGTAGGCACATACACATGTTATCACAATTATGGTGAAACGCTGAAAACCTGCAAAGGATTTTCAACATACTGGTTAATTGAAAAGCTCTGAGGCATACTTCTTGGGACAAGCCAGTTTCCTGTGCCCACGCATAGAGCAGTATATAGAACCATGGTGGATTCCCAGCTCATGACCAAAGGATTCTTAAAGGAACGGGATTACCATGCGGATCCTGTTTAATTCTCTGAAACAGATCCGCAGTTTTCACCTGCCATACTAATACCCACTTCTCCTCTCTGGGGATAATAAAAACAAACCAGGGAACTGACACAGGGCCTGACCAACACATCCACCCCGACCCCACAGGAAAAAAAAGAAAAAAAACACCGTAGCCTCCAGCTACTAATTATAATGCTAACTTGCAAACTTTTCCTGCATTTTTAAACAATGGAAAAATGATGGTGAGATGATACTTAGAAGAATGGATTCTTGTCAGTCTCCACTAACAAAAATAGGCAAAACCAAGTAAGCTACGCCTCAGCATCGTTATGTTCGTGGCAGCCATCTTGGGTTTCAGGAGGCACAAACAAACGTTATCACAATTATGGTGAAACGCTGAACACCTGCAAATAATATTCAAGTACTGGTTAATTGAAAAGCTCTGCGGCATACTTCTTGGAACAAGCCAGTTACCTGTTCCCAGGCAAAGAGGAGTATATAGAACCATGGTGGATTTCCAGCTGATGAAGTAAAGGATTTTTAAAGGAACGGGATGACCATGGGGATCATCGTTAATTCTCTGAAACAGAATCCGCCCTTTTCACGTGCCAAAAACATGCCCACTTCTCCTCTCTGGGGATAATAAAAACTAACCAGTGAACTGACAGAGCGCCTGACCCCCACATCCACATCGACCACACACACACAAAAAAAAAACTGTACCCTCCAGCTACTAATTATAATGCTAACTTGCAAAATTTCCCTGCATTTTAAAACAATGGAAAAATGGTGGTGGAATGATACTTAGAAGAATGGCTTCTTGTCAGTCTCCACTAACAAAAATAGGCAACACCAAGTCAGCTATTCCTCAGCATAGTTATGTCCGTCGCATCCTTCTTGGGTTTCAGGAGGCAGAAACAAACGTTATCACAATTATGGTGAAACGCTGAACACCTGCAAATAATTTTCAACGTAGTGGTTAATTGAAAAGCTCTGCGGCATACTTCTTGGAACAAGCCAGTTACCTGTTCCCACGCAAAGAGGAGTATATAGAACCATGGTCGATTTCCAGCTGATGAAGTAAAGGATTATTAAAGGAACGGGATGACCATGGGGATCATGGTTAATTCTCTGAAACAGAATCCGCCCTTTTCACCTGCCAAACACATGCCCACTTCTCCTCTCTGGGGATAATCAAAACTAACCAGCGAACTGATAGAGGGTCTGATCCCCCCATCCACATCGACCACACACAAAAAAAAAACCGTACCCTCCAGCTACTAATTATAATGCTAACATGCAAAATTTCCCTGAATTTTAAAACAATGGTAAAATGGTGGTGGGATGATACTTAGAAGAATGGCTTCTTGTCAGTCTCCACTAACAAAAATAGGCAACACCAAGTCAGCTACTCCTCAGCATAGTTATGTCCGTCGCAGCCTTCTTGGGTTTCAGGCGGCAGAAACAAACGTTATCACAATTATGGTGAAACGCTGAACACCTGCAAATAATTTTCAACGTAGTGGTTAATTGAAAAGCTCTGCGGCATACTTCTTGGAACAAGCCAGTTACCTGTTCCCACGCAAAGAGGAGTATATAGAACCATGGTCGATTTCCAGCTGATGAAGTAAAGGATTATTAAAGGAACGGGATGACCATTGGGATCATCGTTAATTCTCTGAAACAGAATCCGCCATTTTCACCTGCCAAACACATGCCCACTTCTCCTCTCTGGGGATAATAAAAACTAACCAGCGAACTGACAGAGTGCCTGACCGCGCCATCCACATCGACCACACACAAAAAAAAAATCGTACCCTCCAGCTACTAATTATAATGCTAACATGCAAAATTTCCCTGAATTTTAAAACAATGGAAAAATGGTGGTGGGATAATACTTAGAAGAATGGCTTCTTGTCATTCTCCACTAACAAAAATAGACAACACCAAGTCAGCTGCTCCTCAGCATAGTTATGTCCGTCGCAGCCTTCTTGGGTTTAAGGAGGCACAAACAAACTTTATCACAATTATGGTGAAACGCTGAACACCTGCAAATAATTTTCAACGAATTGATTAATTGAAAAGCTCTGCGGCATACTTCTTGGAACAAGCCAGTTACCTGTTCCCACGCAAAGAGGAGTATATAGAACCATGGTGGATTTCCAGCTGATGAAGTAAAGGATTATTAAAGGAACGGGATGACCATGGGGATCATCGTTAATTCTCTGAAACAGATCCGCAGTTTTCACCTGCCATACTAATACCCACTTCTCCTCTCTGGGGATAATAAAAACAAACCAGCGAACTGACAGAGGGCCTGACCAACACATCCACACGGACCCCACAGGAAAAAAAAAAAAAACACCGTAGCCTCCAGCTACTAATTATAATGCTAACTTGCAAAATTTTCCTGCATTTTTAAACAATGGAAATATGATGGTGAGATGATACTTAGAAGAATGGATTCTTGTCAGTCTCCACTAACAAAAATAGGCAAAACCAAGTCAGCTACGCCTCAGCATCGTTATGTTCGTGGCAGCCATCTTGGGTTTCAGGATGCACAAACAAACGTTATCACAATTATGGTGAAACGCTGAACATCTGCAAATAATTTTCAACGTACTGGTTAATTGAAAAGCTCTGCGGCATACTTCTTGGAACAAGTCAGTTACCTGTTCCCACGCAAAGAGTAGTATATAGAACCATGGTGGATTTCCAGCTGATGAAGTAAAGGATTATTAAAGGAACGGGATGACCATGGGGATCATCGTTAATTCTCTGAAATAGAATCCACCCTTTTCACCTGCCAAACACATGCCCACTTCTCCTCTCTGGGGATAATAAAAACTAACCAGCGAACTGACAGAGGGCCTGACCCCCCCATCCACATCAACCACACAAAAAAAAATACCGTACCCTACAGCTACTAATTATAATGCTAACTTGCAAAATTTCCCTGCATTTTAAAACAATGGAAAAATGGTGGTGGGATGATACTTAGAAGAATGGCTTCTTGTCTGTCTCCACTAACAAAAATAGGCAACACCAAGTCAGCTACTCCTCAGCATAGTTATGTCCGTCGCAGCCTTCTTGGGTTTCAGGAGGCACATACAAACGTAATCAAAATTATGGTGAAACGCTGAAAACCTGTAAATAATTTTCAACGTACTGGTTAATTTGAAAACTCTACAGCATACTTCTTGGAACAAGCCAGGTACCTGTGCCCACGCATAGAGGAGTATATAGAAACATGGTGGAATCCCAGCTGATGAAGCAAAGGATTCTTAAAGGAATGAGATGACCAGGCGGATCCTGTTTCATTCTCTGAAACAGAATCCGCACTTTTCACCTGCCAAACACATGCCCACTACTCTTCTCTGGGGATAATAAAAACAAACCAGCGATCTGACAGAGGGCCTGAACACCCATCCTGACCGACCCCACAAAAAAAAAAAAGTACCCTCTAGCTACTAATTATAATGCCAATTTGCAAAATTTCCCTGCATTTTTAAACAATGGAGAAATGATGGTGGGATGATACTTAGAAGAATGGCTTCTTGTCAGTCTCCACTGACAAAAATAGGCAACAGCAAATCAGCTACGCCTCGGCATAGTTATGTCCGTAGCAGCCATATTTGGTTTCAGTAGGCACATACACACGTTATCACAATTATGATGAAACGCTGAAAACCTGCAAAGGATTTTCAACATACTGGTTAATTGAAAAGCTCTGAGGCATACTTCTTGGAACAAGCCAGTTTCCTGTGCCCACGCATAGAGAAGTATATAGAACCATGGTGGATTCCCAGCTCATGAAGCAAAGGATTCTTAAAGGAACGGGATTACCATGCGGATCCTGTTTAATTCTCTGAAACAGATCCGCAGTTTTCACCTGCCATACTAATACCCACTTCTCCTCTCTGGGGATAATAAAAACAAACCAGCGAACTGACAGAGGGCCTGACCAACACATACACACCAACCTCACAGGAAAAAAAAAACACACACCGTAGCCTCCAGCTACTAATTATAATGCTAACTTGCAAAATTTTCCAGCATTTTTAAACAATGGAAAAATGATGGTGAAATGATACTTAGAAGAATGGATTCTTGTCAGTCTCCACTAACAAAAATAGGCAAAACCAAGTCAGCTACGCCTCAGCATCGTTATGTTCGTGGCAGCCATCTTGGGTTTCAGGAGGCACAAACAAACGTTATCACAATTATGGTGAAACGCTGAACACCTGCAAATAATATTCAGCGTACTGGTTAATTGAAAAGCTCTGCGGCATACTTCTTGGAACAAGCCAGTTACCTGTTCCCACGCAAAGAGGAGTATATAGAACCATGGTGGATTTCCAGCTGATGAAGTAAAGGATTTTTAAAGGAACGGGATGACCATGGGGATCATCGTTAATTCTCTGAAACAGATCCGCAGTTTTCACCTGCCATACTAATACCCACTTCTCCTCTCTGGGCATAATAAAAACAAACCAGCGAACTGACAGAGGGCCTGACCAACACATCCACACCGAGCCCACAGGAAAAAAAAAAAAAAACACCGTACCCTCCAGCTACTAATTATAATGCTAACTTGCAAAATTTCCCTGCGTTTTAAAACAATGGAAAAATGGTGGTGGGATGATACTTAGAAGAATGGCTTCTTGTCATTCTCCACTAACAAAAATAGGCAACACCAAGTCAGCTAATCCTCAGCAGAGTTATGTCCGTCGCAGCCTTCTTGGGTTTCAGGAGGCACATACAAACGTTGTGAAAATTATGGTGAAACGCCGAAAACCTGCAAATAATTTTCAACGTACTGGTTAATTTGGAAACTCTCCAGCATACTTCTTGGAACAACCCAGGTACCTGTGCCCACGCATAAGGAGTATATAGAAACATGGTGTTATCCCAGCTGATGAAGCAAAGGATTCTTAAAGGAATGAGATGACCATGCGGATCCTGTTTAATTCTCTGAAACAGAATCCGCACTTTTCACCTGCCAAACACATGCCCACTACTCTTCTCTGGGGATAATAAAAACAAACCAGCGATCTGACAGAGGGACTGAACACCCATCCTGACCTACCCCACAAAAAAAAGTACCCTCCAGCTACTAATTATGATGACAATTTGCAAAATTTCCCTGCATTTTTAAACAATGGAGAAATGATGGTGGGATGATACTTAGAAGAATGGCTTCTTGTCAGTCTCCACTGACAAAAACAGGCAACACCAAGTCAGCTACGCCTCAGCATAGTTATGTCCGTAGCAGCCATATTTGGTTTCAGTAGGCACATACACACGTTATCACAATTATGGTGAAACGCTGAACACCTGCAAAGGATTTTGAACATACTGGATAATTGAAAAGCTCTGAGGCATACTTCTTGGAACAAGCCAGTTTCCTGTGCCCACGCATAGAGAAGTATATAGAACCATGATGGATTCCCAGCTCATGAAGCAAAGGATTCTTAAAGGAACGGGATTACCATGTGGATCCTGTTTAGTTCTCTGAAACAGATCCGCAGTTTTCACCTGCCATACAAATACCCACTTCTCCTCTCTGGGGATAATAAAAACTAACCAGCGAACTGACAGAGGGCCTGACCCCCCCATCCACATTGACCACACACAAAAAAAAAACGTACCCTCCAGCTACTAATTATAATGCTAACTTGCAAAATTTCCCTGCATTTTAAAACAATGGAAAAATGGTGGTGGGATGATACTTAGAAGAATGGCTTCTTGTCGGTCTCCACTAACAAAAATAGGCAACACCAAGTCAGCTACTCCTCAGCATAGTTATGTCCGTCGCAGCCTTCTTGGGTTTCAGGAGGCACATACAAACCTTATCAAAATTATGGTGAAACGCTGAAAACCTGCAAATAATTTTCAACGTACTGGTTAATTTGAAAACTCTCCAGCATACTTCTTGGAACAAGCCAGGTACCTGTTCCCACGCAAGGAGGAGTATAGAGAACCATGGTGGATTTCCAGCTGATGAAGTAAAGGATTATTAAAGGAACGGGATGACCATGGGGATCATCGTTAATTCTCTGAAACAGAATCCGCCTTTTTCACCTGCCAAACACATGCCCACTTCTCCTCTCTGGGGATAATAAAAACTAACCAGCGAACTGACAGAGGGCCTGACCCCCCCATCCACATGGACCACACACACAAAAAAAAAACCGTACCCTCCAGCTACTAATTATAATGGAACTTGCAAAATTTCCCTGCATTTTAAAACAATGGAAAAATGGTGGTGGGATGATACTTAGAAGAATGGCTTCTGGACAGTCTCCACTAACAAAAATAGGCAACACCAAGTCAGCTACTCCTCAGCATATTTATGTCCGTTGCAGCCTTCTTGGGTTTCAGGAGGCACATACAAACGTTATCACAATTATGGTGAAACGCTGAACACCTGCAAATAATATTCAACGTACTGGTTAATTTGAAAACTCTCCAGCATACTTCTTGGAACAAGCCAGGTACCTGTGCCCACGCATAGAGGAGTATATAGAAACATGGTGTTATCCCAGCTGATGAAGCAAAGGATTCTTAAAGGAATGAGATGACCATGCGGATCCTGTTTAATTCTCTGAAACAGAATCCGCACTTTTCACCTGCCAAACACGTGCCCACTACTCTTCTCTGGGGATAATAAAAACAAACCAGCGATCTGACAGAGGGCCTGAACACCCATCCTGACCGACCCCACAAAAAAAAAGTACCCTCCAGCTACTAATTATAATGCCAATTTGCAAAATTTCCCTACATTTTTAAACAATGGAGAAATGATGGTGGCATGATACTTAGAAGAATGGCTTCTTGTCAGTCTCCACTGACAAAAATAGGCAACACCAAGTCAGCTACGCCTCAGCATAGTTATGTCCGTAGCAGCCATATTTGGTTACAGTAGGCACATACGTTATCACAATTATGGTGAAACGCTGAAAACCTGCAAAGGATTTTCAACATACTGGTTAATTGAAAAGCTCTGAGGCATACTTCTTGGAACAAGCCAGTTTCCTGTGCCCACTCATAGTGAAGTATATAGAACCATGGTGGATTCCCAGCTCATGAAGCAAAGGATTCTTAAAGGAACGGGATTACCATGCGGATCCTGTTTAATTCTCTGAAACAGATCCGCAGTTTTCACCTGCCATACTAATACCCACTTCTCCTCTCTGGGGATAATAAAAACAAACCAGCGAACTGACAGAGGGCCTCACCAACCCATCCACACTGACCCCACAGAAAAAAAAATAAAAGTACCCTCCAGCTACTAATTATAATGATAACTTGCAAAATTTCCCTGCATTTTTAAACAATGGAAAAATGATGGTGGGATGATACTTAGAAGAATGGCTTCTTGTCAGTCTCCACTAACAAAAATAGGCAACAGGAAGTCAGCTACGCCTCAGCATACTTATGTTCGTGGCAGCCATATTGGGTTTCAGGAGACACAAACAAACGTTGTAAGAATTATGGTGAAACGCTGAAAACCTGCAAATAATTTTCAACGTACTGCTTAATTGAAAAGCTCTGCGGCATACTTCTTGGAACAAGCTAGTTACCTGTGCCCAAACATAGAGGAGTATATAGAACCATGGTGGATTCCAAGCTGATGAAGCAAAAGTTTCCTAAAGGAACGGGATGAGCATGCAGATCCTGTTTAATTCTATGAAACAGATCCGCAGTTTTCACCTGCCAAACACATGCCCACTTCTCCTCTATGGGGATAATAAAAACTAACCAGCGAACTGACAGAGGGCCTGACCCCCCCATCCACATCGACCACTCACAAAAAAAAAACCGTACCCTCCAGCTACTAATTATAATGCTAACGTGCAAAATTTCCCTGCATTTTAAAACAATGGAAAAATGGTGGTGGGATGATACTTAGAAGAATGGATTCTTGTCAGTCTCCACTAACAAAAATAGGCAACACCAAGTCAGCTACTCCTCAGCATAGTTATGTCCGTCACAGCCTTCTTGGGTTTCAGGAGGCACAAACAAACGTTATCACAATTATGGTGAAACGCTGAACACCTGCAAATAATTTTCAACGTAGTGGTTAATCGAAAAGCTCTGCGGCATACTTCTTGGAACAAGCCAGTTACCTGTTCCCACGCAAGGAGGAGTATAGAGAACCATGGTGGATTTTCAGCTGATGAAGTAAAGGATTATTAAAGGAACGGGATGACCATGGGGATCATCGTTAATTCTCTGAAACAGAATCCGCCCCTTTCACCTACCAAACACATGCCTATTTCTCCTCTCTGGGGATGATAAAAACTAACCAGCGAACTGACAGAGGGCCTGACCGCCCCATCCACATCAACCACACACACAAAAAAAAAACCGTACCCTCCAGCTACTAATTATAATGCTAACTTGCAAAATTTCCCTGCATTTTAAAACAATGGAGAAATGGTGGTGGGATGATACTTAGAAGAATGGCTCTTGTCCGTCTCCACTGACAAAAATAGGCAACACCAAGTCAGCTACGCCTCAGCATAGTTATGTCCGTAGCAGCCATATTTGGTTTCAGTAGGCACCTACACACGTTATCTCAATTATGGTGAAACGCTGAAAACCTGCAAAGGATTTTCAACATACTGGTTAATTGAAAAGGTGTGAGGCATACTTCTTCGAGCAAGCCAGTTTCCTGTGCCCACGCATAGAGAAGTATATAGAACCATGGTGGATTCCCAGCTCATGAAGCAAAGGATTCGTAAAGGAACGGGATTACCATGCGGATCCTGTTTAATTCTCTGAAACAGATCCGCAGTTTTCACCTGCCATACTAATACCCACTTCTCCTCTCTGGGGATAATAAAAACAAACCAGCGAACTGACACAGGGCCTGACCAACACATCCACACGGACCCCACAGGAAAAAAAATAAAAAAACACCGTAGCCTCCTGCTACTAATTATAATGCTAACTTGCAAAATTTTCCTGCATTTTTAAACAATGGAAAAATGATGGTGGGATGATACTTAGAAGAATGGATTCTTGTCAGTCTCCACTAACAAAAATAGGCAAAACCAAGTCAGCTATGACTCAGCATAGTTATGTTCCTGGCAGCCATCTTGGATTTCAGGAGGCACAAACAAACGTTATCACAATTATGGTGAAACGCTGAACACCTGCAAATAATTTTTAACGTAGTGGTTAATTGAAAAGCTCTGCGGCATACTTCTTGGAACAAGACAGTTACCTGTTCCCACGCAAAGAGGAGTATATAGAACCATGGTGGATTTACAGCTGATGAAGTAAAGGATTATTAAAGGAACGGGATGACCATGGGGTTCATCGTTAATTCTCTGAAACAGAATCCGCCATTTCACCACACAAACACATGCCCACTTGTCCTCTCTTGGGATAATAAAAACTAACAAGCGAACTGACAGAGGGCCTGACCCCCCCATCCACATCGACCACACACACAAAAAAAAAACCGTACCCTCCAACTACTAATTATAATGCTAACTTGCAAAATTTCCTTCATTTTAAAACAATGGAAAAATGGTGCTGGGATGATACTTAGAAGAATGGCTTCTTGTCAGTCTCCACTAACAAAAATAGGCAACACCAAGTCAGCTACTGCTCAGCATCGTTATGTCCGTCGCAGCCTTCTTGGGTTTCAGGCGGCAGAAACAAACGTTATCACAATTATGGTGAAACGCTGAACACCTGCAAATAATTTTCAACGTAGTGGTTAATTGAAAACCTCTGCGGCCTACCTCTTGGAACAAGCCAGTTACCTGTTCCCACGCAAAGAGGAGTATAGAGAACCATGGTGGATTTCCAGCTGATGAAGTAAAGGATTATTAAAGGAACGGGATGACCATGGGCATCATTGTTAGTTCTCTGAAACAGAATCCGCCCTTTTCACCTGCCAAACACATGCCCACTTCTCCTCTCTGGGGATAATAAAAACAAACCAGCGATCTGACAGAGGGCCTGAACACCCATCCTGACCGACCCCACAAAAAAAAAGTACCCTCCAGCTACTAATTATAATGCCAATTTGCAAAATTTCCCTGCATTTTTAAACAATGGAGAAATGATGGTGGGATGCTTCTTAGAAGAATGGCTTCTTGTCAGTCTCCACTGACAAAAATAGGCAACACCAAGTCAGCTACGCCTCGGCATAGTTATGTCCGTAGCAGCCATATTTGGTTTCAGTAGGCACATACACACGTTATCACAATTATGGTGAAACGGTGAAAACCTGCAAAGGATTTTCAACATACTGGTTAATTGAAAAGCTCTGAGGCATACTTCTTGAAACAAGCCAGTTTCCTGTGCCCACGCATAGAGAAGTATATAGAACCATGGTGGATTCCCAGCTCATGAAGCAAAGGATTCTTAAAGGAACGGGATTACCATGCGGATCCTGTTTAATTCTCTGAAACAGATCCGCAGTTTTCACCTGCCATACTAATACAAACTTCTCTTGTCTGGGGATAATAAAAACAAACCAGCGAACTGACAGAGGGCCTGACCAACACATCCACACCGACGCCACAGGAAAAAAAAAAAAAAACACCGTAGCCTCCAGCTAATAATTATAATGCTAATTTGCAAAATTATCCTGCATTTTAAAACAATGGAAAAATGGTGGTGGGATGATACTTAGAAGAATGGCTTCTTGTCTGTCTCCACTAACAAAAATAGGCAACACCAAGTCAGCTACTCCTCAGCATAGTTATGTCCGTCGCAGCCTTCTTGGGTTTCAGGAGGCACATACAAACGTTATCACAATTATGGTGAAATGCTGAAAACCTGCCAATAATTTTCAACGTACTGGTTAATTTGAAAACTCTCCAGCATACTTCTTGGAACAAGCCAGGTACCTGTGCCCACGCATAGAGGAGTATATAGAAATATGGTGGAATCCCAGCTGATGAAGCCAAGGATTCTTAAAGGAATGAGATGACCATGCGGATCCTGTTTAATTCTCTGAAACAGATCCGCAGTTTTCACCTGCCATACTAATACCCACTTCTCCTCTCTGGGGATAATAAAAACTAACCAGCGAACTGACAGAGGGCCTGACCAACACATCCACACCGACCCCACAGGAAAAAAAAAACAAAAAAACACCGTAGCCTCCAGCTACTAATTATAATGCTAACTTGCAAAATTTTCCTGCATTTTTAAACAATGAAAAAATGATAGAGAGATGATACTTAGAAGAATGGATTCTTGTCAGTCTCCACTAACAAAAATAGGCAAAACCAAGTCAGCTACGCCTCAGCATAGTTATGTTCGTGGCAGCCATCTTGGGTTTCAGGAGGCACAAACAAACGTTATCACATTTAAGGTGAAACGCTGAACACCTGCAAATAATTTTCAACGTACTGCTTAATTAAAAAGCTCTGCGGCATACTTCTTGGAACAAGCCAGTTTCCTGTTCCCACGCAAAGAGGAGTATATAGAACCATGGTGGATTTCCAGCTGATGAAGTAAAGGATTATTAAAGGAACGGGATGACCATGGGGATCATCGTTAATTCTCTGAAACAGAATCCGCCCTTTTCACCTGCCAAACACATGCCCACTTCTCCTCTCTGGGGATAATAAAAACTAACCAGCGAACTGACAGAGGGCCTGACCCCCCCATCCACATCGACCACACAAAAAAAAAAAAACGTACCCTCCAGCTACCAATTATAATGCTAACTTGCAAAATTTCCCTTCATTTTAAAACAATGGAAAAATGGTGGTCGGATGATACTTAGAAGAATGGCTTCTTGTCAGTCTCCACTAACAAAAATAGGCAACACCAAGTCAGCTACTCCTCAGCATAGTTATGTCCGTCGCAGCCTTCTTGGGTTTCAGGAGGCACAAACAAACGTTATCACAATTATGGTGAAACGCTGAACACCTGCAAATAATTTTCAACGTACTGGTTAATTGAAAAGCTCTGCGGCATACTTCTTGGAACAAGCCACATACCTGTTCCCACGCAAAGAGGAGTATATAGAACCATGGTGGATTTCCAGCTGATGAAGTTAAGGATTATTAAAGGAACGGGATGACCATGGGGATCATCGTTAATTCTCTGAAACAGAATCCGCCCTTTTCACCTGCCAAACACATGCCCACTTCTCCTCTCTGGGGATAATAAAAACTAACCAGCGAACTGACAGAGGGCCTGACCAACACATCCACATCGACCACACACACAAAAAAAAACCGTACCCTCCAGCTACTAATTATAATGCTAACTTGCAAAATTTCCCTGCATTTTAAAACAATGGAAAAATGGTGGTGGGATGATACTTAGAAGAATGGCTTCTTGTCTGTCTCCACTAACAAAAATAGGCAACACCAAGTCAGCTACTCCTCAGCATAGTTATGTCCGTCGCAGCCTTCTTGGGCTTCAGGAGGCACATACAAACATTATCAAAATTATGGTGAAACGCTGAAAACCTGCAAATAATTTTCAACGTACTGGTTAATTTGAAAACTCTCCAGCATACTTCTTGGAACAAGCCAGGTACCTGTGCCCACGCATAGAGGAGTATATAGAAACATGGTGGAATCCCAGCTGATGAAGCAAAGGATTCTTAAAGAAATGAGATGACCTTGCGGATCCTGTTTCATTCTCTGAAACAGAATCCGCACTTTTCACCTGCCAAACACATGCCCACTACTCTTCTCTGGGGATAATAAAAACAAACCAGCGATCTGACAGAGGGCTTGAACACCCATCCTGACCGACCCCACAAAAAAAAAAAAGTACCCTCCAGCTACTAATTATAATGCCAATTTGCAAAATTTCCCTGCATTTTTAAACAATGCAGAAATGATGGTGCGATGATACTTAGAAGAATGGCTTCTTGTCAGTCTCCACTGACAAAAATAGGCAACACCAAGTCAGCTACGCCTCAGCATAGTTATGTCCGTAGCAGCCATATTTGGTTTCAGTAGGCACATACACACGTTATCACAATTATGGTGAAACGCTGAAAACCTGCAAAGGATTTTCAACATACTGGTTAATTGAAAAGCTCTGAGGCATACTTCTTGGAACAAGCCAGTTTCCTGTGCCCACGCATAGAGAAGTATATAGAACCATGGTGGATTCCCAGCTCATGAAGCAAAGGATTCTTAAAGGAACGGGATTACCATGCGGATCCTGTTTAATTCTCTGAAACAGATCCGCAGTTTTCACCTGCCATACTAATACCCACTTCTCCTCTCTGGGGATAATAAAAACAAACCAGCGAACTGACAGAGGGCCTGACCAACACATCCACACCGACGCCACAGGAAAAAAAAAAAAAAAACACCGTAGCCTCCAGCTACTAATTATAATGCTAACTTGCAAAATTATCCTGCATTTTTAAACAATGGAAAAATGATGGTGAGATGATACTTAGAAGAATGGATTCTTGTCAGTCTCCACTAACAAAAATAGGCAAAACCAAGTCAGCTACGCCTCAGCATCGTTATGTTCGTGGCAGCCATCTTGGGTTTCAGGAGGCACAAACAAACGTTATCACAATTATGGTGAAACGCTGAACACCTGCAAATAATTTTCAACGTAGTGGTTAATTGAAAAGCTCTGCGGCATACTTCTTGGAACAAGCCAGTTATCTGTTCCCACGAAAGAGGAGTATATAGAACCATGGTGGATTTCCAGCTGATGAAGTAAAGGATTATGAAAGGAACGGGATGAGCATGGGGATCATCGTTAATTCTCTGAAACTGAATCCGCCCTTTTCACCTGCCAAACACATGCCCACTTCTCCTCTCTGGGGATAATAAAAACTAACCAGCGAACTGACAGAGGGCCTGACGCCCCATCCACATCGACCACACACACAAAAAAAACCGTACCCTCCAGCTACTAATTATAATGCTAACTTGCAAAATTTCCCAGCATTTTAAAACAATGGAAAAATGGTGGTGGGATGATACTTAGAAGAATGGCTTCTTGTCTGTCTCCACTAACAAAAATAGGCAACACCAAGTCAGCTACTCCTCAGCATAGTTATGTCCGTCGCAGCCTTCTTGGGCTTCAGGAGGCACATACAAACCTTATCAAAATTATGGTGAAACGCTGAAAACCTGCAAATAATTTTCAACGTACTGGTTAATTTGAAAACTCTCCAGCATACTTCTTGGAACAAGCCAGGTACCTGTGCCCACGCATAGAGGAGTATATAGAAACATGGTGGAATCCCAGCTGATGAAGCAAAGGATTCTTAAAGAAATGAGATGACCTTGCGGATCCTGTTTCATTCTCTGAAACAGAATCCGCACTTTTCACCTGCCAAACACATGCCCACTACTCTTCTCTGGGGATAATAAAAACAAACCAGCGATCTGACAGAGGGCTTGAACACCCATCCTGACCGACCCCACAAAAAAAAAAAAGTACCCTCCAGCTACTAATTATAATGCCAATTTGCAAAATTTCCCTGCATTTTTAAACAATGCAGAAATGATGGTGGGATGATACTTAGAAGAATGGCTTCTTGTCAGTCTCCACTGACAAAAATAGGCAACACCAAGTCAGCTACGCCTCAGCATAGTTATGTCCGTAGCAGCCATATTTGGTTTCAGTAGGCACATACACACGTTATCACAATTATGGTGAAACGCTGAAAACCTGCAAAGGATTTTCAACATACTGGTTAATTGAAAAGCTCTGAGGCATACTTCTTGGAACAAGCCAGTTTCCTGTGCCCACGCATAGAGAAGTATATAGAACCATGGTGGATTCCCAGCTCATGAAGCAAAGGATTCTTAAAGGAACGGGATTACCATGCGGATCCTGTTTAATTCTCTGAAACAGATCCGCAGTTTTCACCTGCCATACTAATACCCACTTCTCCTCTCTGGGGATAATAAAAACAAACCAGCGAACTGACAGAGGGCCTGACCAACACATCCACACCGACCCCACAGGAAAAAAAAAAAAAAACACCGTAGCCTCCAGCTACTAATTATAATGCTAACTTGCAAAATTTCCCTGCATTTTAAAACAATGGAAAAATGGTGGTGGGATGATACTTAGAAGAATGGCTTCTTGTCAGTCTCCACTAACAAAAATAGGCAACACCAAGTCAGCTACTCCTCAGCATAGTTATGTCCGTCGCAGCCTTCTTCGGTTTCAGGAGGCACAAACAAATGTTATCACAATTATGGTGAAACGCTGAACACCTGCAAATAATTTTCAACGTAGTGGTTAATTGAAAAGCTCTGCGGCATACTTCTTGGAACAAGCCAGTTACCTGTTCCCACGCAAAGAGGAGTATATAGAACCATGGTGGATTCCCAGCTCATGAAGTAAAGGATTATTAAAGGAACGAGATTACCATGGGGATCACCGTTAATTCTCTGAAACAGAATCCGCCCTTTTCACCTGCCAAACACATGCCCACTTCTCCTCTCTGGGGATAATAAAAACAAACCAGCGAACTGACAGAGGGCCTGACCACCACTTCCACACCGACCCCACAGGAAAAAAAACAAACACCGTAGCCTCCAGCTACTAATTATAATGCTAACTTGCAAAATTTCCCTGCATTTTTAAACAATGGAAAAATGATGGTGAGATGATACTTAGAAGAATGGATTCTTGTCAGTCTCCACTAACAAAAATAGGCAAAACCAAATCAGCTACGCCTCAGCATCGTTATTTTCATGGCAGCCATCTTGGGTTTCAGGAGGCACAAACAAACGTTATCACAATTATGGTGAAACCCTGAACACCTGCAAATAATTTTCAACGTAGTGGTTAATTGAAAAGCTCTGCGGCATACTTCTTGGAACAAGCCACTTACCTGTTCCCACGCAAAGAGGAGTATATAGAACCATGGTGGATTTCCAGCTGATGAAGTTAAGGATTATTAAAGGAACGGGATGACCATGGGGATCATCGTTAATTCTCTGAAACAGAATCCGCCCTTTTCACCTGCCAAACACATGCCCACTTCTCCTCCCTGGGGATAATAAAAACTAACCAGCGAACTGACAGAGGGCCTGACCCCCCCATCCACATCGACCACACACTAAAAAAAACCGTACCCTCCAGCTAGTAATTATAATGCTAACTTGCAAAATTTCCCTGCATTTTAAAACAATGGAAAAATGGTGGTTGGATGATACTTAAAACAATGGCTTCTTGTCTGTCTCCACTAACAAAAATAGGCAACACCAAGTCAGCTACTCCTCAGCATAGATATGCCCGTCGCAGCCTTCTTGGGTTTCAGGAGGCACATACAAACGTTATCAAAATTATGGTGAAACGCTGAAAACCCGCAAATAATTTTCAACGTACTGGTTAATTTGAAAACTCTCCAGCATACTTCTTGGAACAAGCCAGGTACCTCTGCCCACCCATAGAGGAGTATATAGAAACATGGTGGAATCTAAGCTGATGAAGCAAAGGATTCTTAAAGGAATGAGATGACCATGCGGATCCTGTTTCATTCTCTGAAACAGAATCCGCACTTTTCACCTGCCAAACACATGCCCACTACTCTTCTCTGGGGATAATAAAAACAAACCAGCGATCTGACAGAGGGCCTGAACACCCATGCTGACCGACCCCACAAAAAAAAAAGTACCCTCCAGCTACTAATTATAATGCCAATTTTCAAATTTTCCCTGCATTTTTAAACAATGGAGAAATGATGGTGGGATGCTTCTTAGAAGAATGGCTTCTTGTCAGTCTCCACTGACAAAAATAGGCAACACCAAGTCAGCTACGCCTCGGCATAATTATGTCCGTAGCAGCCATATTTGGTTTCAGTAGGCACATACACACGTTATCACAATTATGGTGAAACGCTGAAAACCTGCAAAGGATTTTCAACATACTGGTTAATTGAAAAGCTCTGAGGCATACTTCTTGAAACAAGCCAGTTTCCTGTGCCCACGCACAGAGAAGTATATAGAACCATGGTGGATTCCAAGCTCATGAAGCAAAAGATTCTTAAAGGAACGTGATTACCATGCGGATCCTGTTTAATTCTCTGAAACAGATCCGCAGTTTTCACCTGCCATACTAATACAAACTTCTCCTCTCTGGGGATAATAAAAACAAACCAGCGACCTGACAGAGGGCCTGACCAACACATCCACACCGACGCCACAGGAAAAAAAAAAAAAAAACACCGTAGCCTCCAGCTACTAATTATAATGCTAACTTGCAAAATTATCCTGCATTTTTAAACAATGGAAAAATGATGGTGAGATGATACTTAGAAGAATGGATTCTTGTCAGTCTCCACTAACAAAAATAGGCAAAACCAAGTCAGCTACGCCTCAGCATCGTTATGTTCGTGGCAGCCATCTTGGGTTTCAGGAGGCACAAACAAACGTTATCACAATTATGGTGAAACGCTGAACACCTGCAAATAATTTTCAACGTAGTGGTTAATGGAAAAGCTCTGCGGCATACTTCTTGGAACAAGCCAGTTATCTGTTCCCACGAAAGAGGAGTATATAGAACCATGGTGGATTTCCAGCTGATGAAGTAAAGGATTATTAAAGGAACGGGATGACCATGGGGATCATCGTTAATTCTCTGAAACAGAATCCGCCCTTTTCACCTGCCAAACACATGCCCACTTCTCCTCTCTGGGGATAATAAAAACTAACCAGCGAACTGACAGAGGGCCTGACGCCCCATCCACATCGACCACACACACAAAAAAAACCGTACCCTCCAGCTACTAATTATAATGCTAACTTGCAAAATTTCCCTGCATTTTAAAACAATGGAAAAATGGTGGTGGGATGATACTTAGAAGAATGGCTTCTTGTCTGTCTCCACTAACAAAAATAGGCAACACCAAGTCAGCTACTCCTCAGCATAGTTATGTCCGTCGCAGCCTTCTTGGGCTTCAGGAGGCACATACAAACCTTATCAAAATTATGGTGAAACGCTGAAAACCTGCAAATAATTTTCAACGTACTGGTTAATTTGAAAACTCTCCAGCATACTTCTTGGAACAAGCCAGGTACCTGTGCCCACGCATAGAGGAGTATATAGAAACATGGTGGAATCCCAGCTGATGAAGCAAAGGATTCTTAAAGAAATGAGATGACCTTGCGGATCCTGTTTCATTCTCTGAAACAGAATCCGCACTTTTCACCTGCCAAACACATGCCCACTACTCTTCTCTGGGGATAATAAAAACAAACCAGCGATCTGACAGAGGGCTTGAACACCCATCCTGACCGACCCCACAAAAAAAAAAAAGTACCCTCCAGCTACTAATTATAATGCCAATTTGCAAAATTTCCCTGCATTTTTAAACAATGCAGAAATGATGGTGCGATGATACTTAGAAGAATGGCTTCTTGTCAGTCTCCACTGACAAAAATAGGCAACACCAAGTCAGCTACGCCTCAGCATAGTTATGTCCGTAGCAGCCATATTTGGTTTCAGTAGGCACATACACACGTTATCACAATTATGGTGAAACGCTGAAAACCTGCAAAGGATTTTCAACATACTGGTTAATTGAAAAGCTCTGAGGCATACTTCTTGGAACAAGCCAGTTTCCTGTGCCCACGCATAGAGAAGTATATAGAACCATGGTGGATTCCCAGCTCATGAAGCAAAGGATTCTTAAAGGAACGGGATTACCATGCGGATCCTGTTTAATTCTCTGAAACAGATCCGCAGTTTTCACCTGCCATACTAATACCCACTTCTCCTCTCTGGGGATAATAAAAACAAACCAGCGAACTGACAGAGGGCCTGACCAACACATCCACACCGACCCCACAGGAAAAAAAAAAAAAACACCGTAGCCTCCAGCTACTAATTATAATGCTAACTTGCAAAATTTCCCTGCATTTTAAAACAATGGAAAAATGGTGGTGGGATGATACTTAGAAGAATGGCTTCTTGTCAGTCTCCACTAACAAAAATAGGCAACACCAAGTCAGCTACTCCTCAGCATAGTTATGTCCGTCGCAGCCTTCTTCGGTTTCAGGAGGCACAAACAAATGTTATCACAATTATGGTGAAACACTGAACACCTGCAAATAATTTTCAACGTAGTGGTTAATTGAAAAGCTCTGCGGCATACTTCTTGGAACAAGCCAGTTACCTGTTCCCACGCAAAGAGGAGTATATAGAACCATGGTGGATTCCCAGCTCATGAAGTAAAGGATTATTAAAGGAACGAGATTACCATGGGGATCACCGTTAATTCTCTGAAACAGAATCCGCCCTTTTCACCTGCCAAACACATGCCCACTTCTCCTCTCTGGGGATAATAAAAACAAACCAGCGAACTGACAGAGGGCCTGACCACCACTTCCACACCGACCCCACAGGAAAAAAAACAAACACCGTAGCCTCCAGCTACTAATTATAATGCTAACTTGCAAAATTTCCCTGCATTTTTAAACAATGGAAAAATGATGGTGAGATGATACTTAGAAGAATGGATTCTTGTCAGTCTCCACTAACAAAAATAGGCAAAACCAAATCAGCTACGCCTCAGCATCGTTATTTTCATGGCAGCCATCTTGGGTTTCAGGAGGCACAAACAAACGTTATCACAATTATGGTGAAACCCTGAACACCTGCAAATAATTTTCAACGTAGTGGTTAATTGAAAAGCTCTGCGGCATACTTCTTGGAACAAGCCACTTACCTGTTCCCACGCAAAGAGGAGTATATAGAACCATGGTGGATTTCCAGCTGATGAAGTTAAGGATTATTAAAGGAACGGGATGACCATGGGGATCATCGTTAATTCTCTGAAACAGAATCCGCCCTTTTCACCTGCCAAACACATGCCCACTTCTCCTCCCTGGGGATAATAAAAACTAACCAGCGAACTGACAGAGGGCCTGACCCCCCCATCCACATCGACCACACACTAAAAAAAACCGTACCCTCCAGCTAGTAATTATAATGCTAACTTGCAAAATTTCCCTGCATTTTAAAACAATGGAAAAATGGTGGTTGGATGATACTTAAAACAATGGCTTCTTGTCTGTCTCCACTAACAAAAATAGGCAACACCAAGTCAGCTACTCCTCAGCATAGATATGCCCGTCGCAGCCTTCTTGGGTTTCAGGAGGCACATACAAACGTTATCAAAATTATGGTGAAACGCTGAAAACCCGCAAATAATTTTCAACGTACTGGTTAATTTGAAAACTCTCCAGCATACTTCTTGGAACAAGCCAGGTACCTCTGCCCACCCATAGAGGAGTATATAGAAACATGGTGGAATCTAAGCTGATGAAGCAAAGGATTCTTAAAGGAATGAGATGACCATGCGGATCCTGTTTCATTCTCTGAAACAGAATCCGCACTTTTCACCTGCCAAACACATGCCCACTACTCTTCTCTGGGGATAATAAAAACAAACCAGCGATCTGACAGAGGGCCTGAACACCCATGCTGACCGACCCCACAAAAAAAAAAGTACCCTCCAGCTACTAATTATAATGCCAATTTTCAAATTTTCCCTGCATTTTTAAACAATGGAGAAATGATGGTGGGATGCTTCTTAGAAGAATGGCTTCTTGTCAGTCTCCACTGACAAAAATAGGCAACACCAAGTCAGCTACGCCTCGGCATAATTATGTCCGTAGCAGCCATATTTGGTTTCAGTAGGCACATACACACGTTATCACAATTATGGTGAAACGCTGAAAACCTGCAAAGGATTTTCAACATACTGGTTAATTGAAAAGCTCTGAGGCATACTTCTTGAAACAAGCCAGTTTCCTGTGCCCACGCACAGAGAAGTATATAGAACCATGGTGGATTCCAAGCTCATGAAGCAAAAGATTCTTAAAGGAACGTGATTACCATGCGGATCCTGTTTAATTCTCTGAAACAGATCCGCAGTTTTCACCTGCCATACTAATACAAACTTCTCCTCTCTGGGGATAATAAAAACAAACCAGCGACCTGACAGAGGGCCTGACCAACACATCCACACCGACGCCACAGGAAAAAAAAAAAAAAAACACCGTAGCCTCCAGCTACTAATTATAATGCTAACTTGCAAAATTATCCTGCATTTTTAAACAATGGAAAAATGATGGTGAGATGATACTTAGAAGAATGGATTCTTGTCAGTCTCCACTAACAAAAATAGGCAAAACCAAGTCAGCTACGCCTCAGCATCGTTATGTTCGTGGCAGCCATCTTGGGTTTCAGGAGGCACAAACAAACGTTATCACAATTATGGTGAAACGCTGAACACCTGCAAATAATTTTCAACGTAGTGGTTAATGGAAAAGCTCTGCGGCATACTTCTTGGAACAAGCCAGTTATCTGTTCCCACGAAAGAGGAGTATATAGAACCATGGTGGATTTCCAGCTGATGAAGTAAAGGATTATTAAAGGAACGGGATGACCATGGGGATCATCGTTAATTCTCTGAAACAGAATC
Organism: Eulemur rufifrons; assembly: GCF_041146395.1. Taxonomy (NCBI): domain Eukaryota; kingdom Metazoa; phylum Chordata; class Mammalia; order Primates; family Lemuridae; genus Eulemur; species Eulemur rufifrons. The sequence continues at coordinate 4,187,894 of NW_027182814.1, read as the reverse complement.
CGCCCTTTTCACCTGCCAAACACATGCCCACTTCTCCTCTCTGGGGATAATAAAAACTAACCAGCGAACTGACAGAGGGCCTGACGCCCCATCCACATCGACCACACACACAAAAAAAACCGTACCCTCCAGCTACTAATTATAATGCTAACTTGCAAAATTTCCCTGCATTTTAAAACAATGGAAAAATGGTGGTGGGATGATACTTAGAAGAATGGCTTCTTGTCTGTCTCCACTAACAAAAATAGGCAACACCAAGTCAGCTACTCCTCAGCATAGTTATGTCCGTCGCAGCCTTCTTGGGCTTCAGGAGGCACATACAAACCTTATCAAAATTATGGTGAAACGCTGAAAACCTGCAAATAATTTTCAACGTACTGGTTAATTTGAAAACTCTCCAGCATACTTCTTGGAACAAGCCAGGTACCTGTGCCCACGCATAGAGGAGTATATAGAAACATGGTGGAATCCCAGCTGATGAAGCAAAGGATTCTTAAAGAAATGAGATGACCTTGCGGATCCTGTTTCATTCTCTGAAACAGAATCCGCACTTTTCACCTGCCAAACACATGCCCACTACTCTTCTCTGGGGATAATAAAAACAAACCAGCGATCTGACAGAGGGCTTGAACACCCATCCTGACCGACCCCACAAAAAAAAAAAAGTACCCTCCAGCTACTAATTATAATGCCAATTTGCAAAATTTCCCTGCATTTTTAAACAATGCAGAAATGATGGTGCGATGATACTTAGAAGAATGGCTTCTTGTCAGTCTCCACTGACAAAAATAGGCAACACCAAGTCAGCTACGCCTCAGCATAGTTATGTCCGTAGCAGCCATATTTGGTTTCAGTAGGCACATACACACGTTATCACAATTATGGTGAAACGCTGAAAACCTGCAAAGGATTTTCAACATACTGGTTAATTGAAAAGCTCTGAGGCATACTTCTTGGAACAAGCCAGTTTCCTGTGCCCACGCATAGAGAAGTATATAGAACCATGGTGGATTCCCAGCTCATGAAGCAAAGGATTCTTAAAGGAACGGGATTACCATGCGGATCCTGTTTAATTCTCTGAAACAGATCCGCAGTTTTCACCTGCCATACTAATACCCACTTCTCCTCTCTGGGGATAATAAAAACAAACCAGCGAACTGACAGAGGGCCTGACCAACACATCCACACCGACCCCACAGGAAAAAAAAAAAAAACACCGTAGCCTCCAGCTACTAATTATAATGCTAACTTGCAAAATTTCCCTGCATTTTAAAACAATGGAAAAATGGTGGTGGGATGATACTTAGAAGAATGGCTTCTTGTCAGTCTCCACTAACAAAAATAGGCAACACCAAGTCAGCTACTCCTCAGCATAGTTATGTCCGTCGCAGCCTTCTTCGGTTTCAGGAGGCACAAACAAATGTTATCACAATTATGGTGAAACACTGAACACCTGCAAATAATTTTCAACGTAGTGGTTAATTGAAAAGCTCTGCGGCATACTTCTTGGAACAAGCCAGTTACCTGTTCCCACGCAAAGAGGAGTATATAGAACCATGGTGGATTCCCAGCTCATGAAGTAAAGGATTATTAAAGGAACGAGATTACCATGGGGATCACCGTTAATTCTCTGAAACAGAATCCGCCCTTTTCACCTGCCAAACACATGCCCACTTCTCCTCTCTGGGGATAATAAAAACAAACCAGCGATCTGACAGTGGGCCTGAACACCCATCCTGACCGACCCCACAAAAAAAAAAAAGTACCGTCCTGCTACTCATTATAATGCCAATTTGCAAAATTTCCCTGCATTTTTAAACAATGGAGAAATGATGGTGGGATGATACTTAGAAGAATGGCTTCTTGTCAGTCTCCACTGGCAAAAATAGGCAACACCAAGTCAGCTACGGCTCAGCATAGTTATGTCCGTAGCAGCCATATTTGGTTTCAGTAGGCACATACACACGTTATCACAATTATGGTGAAACGCTGAAAACCTGCAAAGGATTTTCAACATACTGGTTAATTGAAAAGCTGTGAGGCATACTTCTTGGAACAAGCCAGTTTCCTGTGCCCACGCATAGAGAAGTATATAGAACCATGGTGGATTCCCAGCTCATGAAGCAAAGGATTCTTAAAGGAACGGGATCACCATGCGGATCCTGTTTAATTCTCTGAAACAGATCCGCAGTTTTCACCTGCCATACAAATACCCACTTCTCCTCTCTGGGGATAATAAAAACAAACCAGCGAACTGACAGAGGGCCTGACCAACACATCCACAAAGACCCCACAGGAAAAAAAAAAAAACACCGTAGCCTCCAGCTACTAATTATAATGCTAACTTGCAGAATTTTCCTGCATTTTTAAACAATGGAAAAATGATGGTGAGATGATACTTAGAAGAATGGTTTCTTGTCAGTCTCCACTAAAAAAAATAGGCAAAACCAAGTCAGCTACGCCTCAGCATCGTTATGTTCGTGGCAGCCATCTTGGGTTTCAGGAGGCACATACAAACGTTATCACAATTATGGTGAAACGCTGAACACCTGCAAATAATTTTCAACGTAGTGGTTAATTGAAAAGCTCTGCGGCATACTTCTTGGAACAAGCCAGTTACCTGTTCCCACGCAAAGAGGAGTATATAGAATCATGGTGGATTTCCAGCTGATGAAGTTAAGGATTATTAAAGGAACGGGATGATCATGGGGATCATAGTTAATTCTCTGAAACAGAATCCGCCCTTTTCACCTGCCAAACACATGCCCACTTCTCCTCTCTGGGGATAATAAAAACAAACAAGCGAAGTGACAGAGGGTCTGATCAACACATCCACATCGACCACACACACAAAAAAAAAACCGCACCCTCCAGCTACTAATTATAATGCTAACTTGCAAAATTTCCCTGCATTTTTAAACAATGGAGAAATGATGGTGGGATGATACTTAGAAGAATGGCTTCTTGTCAGTCTCCACTGACAAAAATAGGCAACACCAAGTCAGCTACTCCTCAGCATAGTTATGTCCGTCACAGCCTTCTTAGGTTTCAGGAGGCACAAAGAAACGTTATCACAATTATGGTGAAACGCTGAACTCCTGCAAATAATTTTCAACGTAGTGGTTAATTGAAAAGCTCTGCGGCATACTTCTTGGAATAAGCCAGTTACCTCTTCCCACGCAAAGAGGAGTATATAGAACCATTCTGGATTTCCAGCTGATGAAGTAAGGGTTTATTAAAGGAACGGGATGACCATGGGGATCATCGTTAATTCTCTGAAACAGAATCCGCCCTTTTCACCTGCCAAACACATGCCCACTTCTCCTCTCTCAGGATAATAAAAACTAACCAGGGAACTGACAGAGGGCCTCATCAACACATCCACATCGACCACACACACAAAAGAAAACCGTACCCTCCAGCTACTAATTATAATGCTAACTTGCAAAATTTCCCTGCATTTTATTTTATTTTATTTTTTTTATTTTTTTTTTTTTGAGACAGAGTCTCACTCTGTTGCCCAGGCTAGAGTGAGCGCCGTGGCGTTAGCCTAGCTCACAGCAACCTCAAACGCCTGAGCTCAAGCAATCCTCCTGTCTCAGCCTCCCGAGTAGCTGGGACTACAGGCATGCGCCACCATGCCCGGCTAATTTTTTTTTCTATATATATTTTTAACTGTCCATACAACTTCTTTCTATTTTTAGGAGAGATGGGGTCTCACTCTTGCTCAGGCTGGTCTCGAACTCCTGAGCTCAAACGATCCGCCCACCTCAGCCTCCCAGAGTGCTAGGATTACAGGCGTGAGCCACCGCGCCCGGCCTGCATTTTAAAATAATGGAAAAATGGTGGTGGGATGATACTTAGAAGAATGGCTTCTTGTCAGTCTCCACTAACAAAAATAGGCAACACCAAGTCAGCTACTCCTCAGCATAGTTATGTCCGTCGCAGCCTTCTTGGGTTTCAGGAGGCACAAACAAACGTTATCACAATTATGGTGAAACGCTGAAAACCTGCAAATAATTTTCAACGTACTGGCTAATTGAAAAGCTCTGCGGCATACCTCTTGGAACAAGTCAGTTACCTGTTCCCAGCAAAGAGGAGTATATAGAATCATGGTGGATTTCCAGCCAATGAAGTAAAGGATTATTAAAGGAACGGGATGACCATGGGGATCATCGTTAATTCTCTGAAACAGAATCCGCCCTTTTCACCTGCCAAACACATGCACACTTCTCCTCTCTGGGGATAATAAAAACTAACCAGTGAACTGACAGAGGGCCTGACCCACCGATCCACATCGACCACACAAAAAGAAAAACCGTACCCTCCAGCTACTAATTATAATGCTAACTTGCAAAATTTCCCTGCTTTTTAAAACAATGGAAGAATGGTGGTGGGATGATACTTAGAAGAATGGCTTCTTGTCTGTCTCCACTAACAAAAATAGGCAACACCAAGTCAGCTACTCCTCAGCATAGTTATGTCTGTCGCAGGCTCCTTGGGTTTCAGGAGGCACATACAAACGTTATCAAAATTATGGTGAAACGTTGAAAACCTGCAAATAATTTTCAACGTACTGGTTAATTTGAAAACTCTCCAGCATACTTCTTGGAACAAGCCAGGTACCTGAGTCCACGCATAGAGAAGTATATAGAGCCATGGTGGATTCCCAGCTCATGAAGCAAAGGATTCTTAAAGGAATGAGATGACCATGCGGATCCTGTTTAATTCTCTGAAACAGAATCCGCACTTTTCACCTGCCAACCACATGCCCACTACTCTTCTCTGGGGATAATAAAAACAAACCAGCGATCTGACAGAGGGCCTGAACACCCATCCTGACCAACCCCACAAAAAATAAAAGTACCCTCCAGCTACTCATTATAATGCCAATTTGCAAAATTTCCCTGCATTTTTAAACAATGGAGAAATGATGGTGGGATGATACTTAGAAGAATGGCTTCTTGTCAGTCTCCACTGACAAAAATAGGCAACACCAAGTCAGCTACGCCTCAGCATAGTTATGTCCGTAGCAGCCATATTTGGTTTCAGTAGGCACATACACACGTTATCACAATTATGGTGAAACGCTGAAAACCTGCAAAGGATTTTCAACATACTGGTTAATTGAAAAGCTCTGAGGCATACTTCTTGGAACAAGCCAGTTTCCTGTGCCCACGCATAGAGAAGTATATAGAACCATGGTGGATTCCCAGCTCATGAAGCAAAGGATTCTTAAAGGAACGGGATTACCATGCGGATCCTGTTTAATTCTCTGAAACAGATCCGCAGTTTTCAGCTGCCATACTAATACCCACTTCTCCTCTCTGGGGATAATAAAAACAAACCAGCGAACTGACAGAGGGCCTGACCAACACATCCACACCGACGCCACAGGAAAAAAAAAAAAAACACCGTAGCCTCCAGCTACTAATTATAATGCTAACTTGCAAAATTTTCCTGCATTTTTAAACAATGGAAAAATGATGGTGAGATGATACTTAGAAGAATGGATTCTTGTCAGTCTGCACTAACAAAAATAGACAAAACCAAGTCAGCTACGCCTCAGCATCGTTATGTTCGTGGCAGCCATCTTGGGTTTCAGGAGGCACAAACAAACGTTATCACAATTATGGTGAAACGCTGAACACATGTAAATAATTTTCACCGTAGTGGTTAATTGAAAAGCTCTGCGGCATACTTCTTGGAACAAGCCTGTTACTTGTTCCCACGCAAAGAGGAGTATATAGAACCATGGTGGATTTCCAGCTGATGAAGTAAAGGATTATTAAAGGAACGGGATGACCATGGGGATCATCGTTAATTCTCTGAAACAGAATCCACCCTTTTCACCTGCCAAACACATGTCCACTTCTCCTCTCTGGGGATAATAAAAACTAACCAGCGAACTGAAAGAGGGCCTGACCCCCCCATCCACATCGACCACACACAAAAAAAAAACCGTACCCTCCAGCTACTAATTATAATGCTAACTTGCAAAATTTCCCTGCATTTTAAAACAATGGAAAAATGGTGGTGGGATGATACTTAGAAGAATGGCTTCTTGTCCGTCTCCACTAACAAAAAGAGGCAACACCAAGTCAGCTACTCCTCAGCATAGTTATGTCCGTCGCAGCCTTCTTGGGTTTCAGGAGGCACATACAAACGTTATCAAAATTATGATGAAACGCTGAAAACCTGCAAATAATTTTCAACGTAGTGGTTAATTGAAAAACTCTGCGGCATACTTCTTGAAACAAGCCAGGTACCTGTGCCCACGCATAGAGGAGTATATAGAAACATGGTGGAATCCCAGCTGATGAAGCAAAGGATTCTTAAAGGAATGAGATGACCATGCGGATCCTGTTTAAATGTCTGAAACAGAATCCGCACTTTTCACCTGACAAACACATGCCCACTTCTCCTCTCTGGGGATAATAAAAAGAAACCAGTGAATTGACAGATGGCCTGACCATCCCATCCACACTGACCCCACAAAAAGAAAAGTACCCTCCAGCTACTAATTATAATGCTAACTTGCAAAATTTCCCTGCATTTTTAAACAATGGAAAAATGATGGTGGAATGCTTCTTAGAAGAATGGCTTCTTGTCAGTCTCCACTAACAAAAATAGGCAACACGAAGTCAGCTACGCCTCAGCATACTTATGTCCTTGGCAGCCATATTGGGTTTCAGGAGACACATACACACGTTATCACAATTATGGTGAAACGCTGAAAACCTGCAAAGGATTTTCAACATACTGGTTAATTGAAAAGCTCTGAGGCATACTTCTTGGAACAAGCCAGGTACCTGTGCCCACGCATAGAGGAGTATATAGAAACATGGTGGATTCCCAGCTCATGAAGCAAAGGATTCTTAAAGGAACAGGATTACCATGCGGATCGTGTTTAATTCTCTGAAACAGACCGCAGTTTTCACCTGCCATACTAATACCCACTTCTCCTCTCTGGGGATAATAAAAACAAACCAGCCAACTGACAGAGGGCCTGACCAACACATCCACACCGACCCCACAGGAAAAAAAAAAAAAACACCGTAGCCTCCAGCTACTAATTATAATGCTAACTTGCAAAATTTTCCTGCATTTTTAAACAATGGAAAAATGATGGTGAGATGATACTTAGAAGAATGGATTCTTTTCAGTCTCCACTAACAATAATAGGCAAAACCAAATCAGCTACGCCTCAGCATCGTTATGTTCGTGGCAGCCATCATGGGTTTCAGGAGGCACAAACAAACGTTATCACAATTATGGTGAAACCCTGAACACCTGCAAATAATTTTCAACGTAGTGGTTAATTGAAAAGCTCTGCGGCATACTTCTTGGAACAAGCCAGTTACCTGTTCCCACGCAAAGAGGAGTATATAGAACCATGGTGGATGTCCACCTGATGAAGTAAAGGATTATTAAAGGAACGGGATGACCATGGGGATCATCGTTAATTCTCTGAAACAGAATCCGCCCTTTTCACCTGCCAAACACATGCCCACTTCTCCTCTCTGGGGATAATAAAAACAAACCAGCGAACATCTAGAAGGCCTTGCACCCACATCCACAGCGACCCCACAAAAAAAAAAGTACCCTCCAGCTACTAATTATACTACTAACTTGCAAAATTTCCCAGCATTTTTAAACAATGGAAAAATGATGGTGGAATGCTTCTTAGAAGAATGGCTTCTTGTCAGTCTCCACTAACAAAAATAGGCAACACGAAGTCAGCTACGCCTCAGCATACTTATGTCCTTGGCAGCCATATTGGGTTTCAGGAGACACATACACACGTTATCACAATTATGGTGAAACACTGAAAACCTGCAAAGGATTTTCAACATACTGGTTAATTGAAAAGCTCTGAGGCATACTTCTTGGAACAAGCCAGTTTCCTGTGCCCACGCATAGAGAAGTATATAGAACCATGGTGGATTCCCAGCTCATGAAGCAAAGGATTCTTAAAGGAACGGGATTACCATGCGGATCATGTTTAATTCTCTGAAACAGAATCCGCACTTTTCACTTGCCAAACACATGCCCACTACTCTTCTCTGGGGATAATAAAAACAAACCAGCGATCTGACAGAGGGCCTGAACACCCATCCTGACCGACTCCACAAAAAAAAAATTACCCTCCAGCTATTAATTATAATGCCAATTTGCAAAATTTCCCTGCATTTTTAAACAATGGAAAAATGATGGTGGGATGATACTTAGAAGAATGTCTTCTTGTCAGTCTCCACTGACAAAAATAGGCAACACCAAGTCAGCTACGCCTCAGCATAGTTATGTCCGTAGCAGCCATATTTGGTTTCAGTAGGCACATACACACGTTATCACAACTATCGTGAAACGCTGAAAACCTGCAAAGGATTTTCAACATACTGGTTAATTGAAAAGCTCTGAGGCATACTTCTTGGAACAAGCCAGTTTCCTGTGCCCACGCATAGAGAAGTATATAGAACCATGGTGGATTCCCAGCTCATGAAGCAAAGGATTCTTAAAGGAACGGGATTACCATGCGGATCCTGTTTAATTCTCTGAAACAGATCCGCAGTTTTCACCTGCCATACTAATACCCACTTCTCCTCTCTGGGGATAATAAAAACAAACCAGTGAACTGACAGAGGGCCTGACCAACACATCCACACCGACCCCACAGGAAAAAAAAAAAACAAAAAAACACCGTAGCCTCCAGCTACTAATTATAATGCTAACTTCCAAAATTTTCCTGCATTTTTAAACAATGGAAAAATGATGGTGAGATGATACTTAGAAGAATGGATTCTTGTCAGTCTCCACTAACAAAAATAGGCAAAACCAAGTCAGCTACGCCTCAGCATAGTTATGTCCGTCGCAGCCTTCTTGGGTTTCAGGAGGCACAAACAAACGTTATCACAATTATGGCGAAATGCTGAACACCTGCAAATAATTTTCAACGTAGTGGTTAATTGAAAAGCTCTGCGGCATACTTCTTGGAACAAGCCAGTTACCTGTTCCCACGCAAAGAGGAGTATATAGAACCATGGTGGATGTCCAGCTGATGAAGTAAAGGATTATTAAAGGAACGGGATGAGCATGGGGATCATCGTTAATTTTCTGAAACAGAATCCGCCCTTTTCACCTGCCAAACACATGCCCACTTCTCCTCTCTGGGGATAATAAAAACTAACCAGCGAACTGACAGAGGGCCTGACCCCCCCATCCACATCGACCACACACACAAAAAAACCGTACCCTCCAGCTACTAATTATAATGCTAACTTGCAAAATTTCCCTGCATTTTAAATCAATGCAAAAATGGTGGTGGGATGATACTTAGAAGAATGGCTTCTTGTCAGTCTCCACTAACAAAAATAGGCAACACCAAGTCAGCTACTCCTCAGCATAGTTATGTCCGTCGCAGCCTTCTTGGGTTTCAGGAGGCACAAACAAACGTTATCAAAATTATGGTGAAACGCTGAAAACCTGCAAATAATTTTCAACGTACTGGTTAATTTGAAAACTCTCCAGCATACTTCTTGGAACAAGCCAGGTACCTGTGCCCACGCATAGAGGAGTATATAGAAACATGGTGGAATCCCAGCTGATGAAGCAAAGGATTCTTAAAGGAATGAGATGACCATGCGGATCCTGTTTAATTCTCTGAAACAGAATCCGCACTTTTCACCTGCCAAACACATGCCCACTACTCTTCTCTGGGGATAATAAAAACAATCCAGCGATCTGACAGAGGTCCTGAATGCGGGGAGTTAGCTACGCTCCCCGCAAAGAGGTCCTTTTCTCTTTGTTCTGATCAGATCTCTAAGTTGACTACGCCAGTTTGCAGGGTGTTAGCTACGCTCCCTGCAAAGAGGTTTTTTCTTCCGATCAGGTCTCTCAGGCAGGGGTCATCGCAAAGGATGAAAAATATAGTAGGAAACAGAAATAAAAATATAAAGTAATGGCAATAATAATACACAGAGCCAAAGATATAGTTTATGAAGTGAAAGTTTATGAAAATAGATAAAGAAGGGTATCCGGATGGAAATATTTTACCCGCATCAAATATTTCCCCGACTGAAACTCCACACAGGTATTATATAGGGTACATACAGGCTCCGGTTGCCAAGCGCAACGGGATTTTGATACTAACAGGCAGTTTGCTTTAGGGTCAAAGTCTCCTAAAAGTCTACTACAGATCCTTTAACTAACTCTAACTAGGGGAACAATGGGTTATAAAATCTTCTTGGGGCAAACTTCTAAGTTTTATGATAAGGCTATTACTTTAGCAACAAACAGAGACATCTTGGCTCTGGTGATTGTGTTCTTGGAGACAGAGATGATCCCAGAAGTCAACATGGGCTGTGCTTTGTGTTAATTACTTGAACCGCATGGTTCCATCTGGGCCCGGCTTGGGCATTAGCATATCTATCTGATTAGCTCTCATCTCCGGGGGTCCACCTGTCAGCAGCACCAGCAACCTTTGGTCCTAAGGGAGGCCTGCCTTGTCTTTCAAAACAGGTGAGAACCAAAGGCCCAGTTTACAGCTGTCTCCTTGAGATGCAGCTTCTACTGACCAGCAAGACGCCCTCCTGAGACGAGGCAGCTTTTGAACTAACACATTTATCTTTTCCTTAAGGCAAAGCCTTATTTGACTTCTGAAATCAAATCTTGTCTCCAGAAATACAGGGGGCATTTCTACAACTCAGTATTCTTAGGCTCAACATCTCCCCCTTTTTTATTTTTTGAAGAAAGTTGATGGAGTTGGACAGCCATCACAGCGAGGAGTTGGTCTCTGGATTCTTGTCTGCTTCGGAGTTTTCTCCAGACTATAAATAAACACAAGCAAAGGATTAAAATAATGCTAAAAGTTACAATAGTGGAACTCCCATAGATCTTAAGATGATAAAGTGGATCAGCTGACTCCAAACCAGAAGAGATGTCATCAATAATGTCAGCTTCAGAGAGCAATTTAAGTTTGTGACTGAAGGTACTTAATATTTCTTGTTGTAAATTTTTAATCTCTTCAGTCAGATTTCCTTGATTAAGTAGATGTTTTTTGATGTTTTCCCAAGGAAACCGAGTTTGATTATATATATGAGGTGTAACACAAAATTGAGTGATATTCCAATCACAACGAAGTCTAAGTTGCTTTTGTAGACTTATAACCTGGTCTCCCAACAAGGTGACTGCTTGCTGTAAGTCAGCCACTTGAGTAGCTAATTTAGAGTCAATTTGATTTTGTGTAGACCATAATTGATTTGAATCATGGTGCCAGTTTTGAACAAATTCAGTGGTCTGAACGGTCTGATGTAGAGCCACACCTGCGGTGGCCGCAGAAGCAGTGACAGCAATGATTCCCAAAATAGCTGCTATTAAGAGACCAATAAATCTTTTTGTACGTTTAAGAATGTGGTTAAGTAGTTTATCCAAAAGGAACATTGCTGGTGTTTCTTGCCAGACTCTATTCATTTTAACAGGTAACCACAGTCCTGTTCTGGCTTTGAAAATATAAAGTGTTTCTTTATAAGGGTTGAACTTTATAGAATTCTTAATACAGGTATAATAAGAACAGTTGTCACAGGTCACTAGGAAAGAAGGTTCTTTATAAACAGCATGTCCAATCATAAATAAGTAAGGCAGTCTAACACAAACTTGAATATAATGAGTAGAATTTAAATTAAAAGTCCATTCTCGGCTATTGTTTGTATCCAGTGTGTGTGCTAATCCAGGCCTGCAAAGGGTGCAAAGCAGCTGATATTTTCCACAATTGATCATGAATAGGGCCATCTAAAATATGAGGAGCTGGAGAGCTCATACCATCATTGAGCCATGTAATATGACTTTTAAGGTCAGTGTCTTTTACAGACATCGAGGTGGCAGTTTTATTCCAATGAAGCTTTTTAAAATTGTGAGAGGAGGCAGGATGTCCATAGGGACTCCAGTCTAGGACAACACCATAAGATGTGGACCCAGCAAGAATGCGCCCCGTGTGAGCTCTATAATTGTCCCATTGTACCCAAGTTTTAGGATCAGAAATTATTACTTTCTTACAAAGGGGTATATCTGTGGGTGCAATTTTAGAATGGCCAATAGTGATGTGTCTGGTTGCCAGACACTCTTACCACCATGCTCACCACGCAGATCATGGCAAGAAAAAGATTTACAGACGTTTTAGGTACAAATGTCCGGTTCAATATCTTGTCTGCTTCTTTGTATGTTCTCTTCAGCTGTCCCCACGTCATGGTCTGTGCCTGACGTGTCTTCTGCTTTTTCCCCTTGAGTTTCCACTCTGGGTTTGATTCTTCTGCTTGGAATCCAGACTGTTGGTCTGTCATCTGTCAAAACACAAGCAAAAACTCTCCCCCACACCTTTGCCCATCCTTTTTTCCATTTATTTTCTACATTATCTTTCCACCAGATAGGCTGGTGAGGGAAAGAGTCTGATTGTGGACTCCCATTCCAATGCTTTTCTATTGCTGTTAATTTATCTTCCTTATGAATATTCAAAAAATTTTAGGTAAATAAGGCTTGATTTATTCTGTCTTTGGGAGACTGTCTACCTCCCCCTTTTTGTTTTAATAACATGTTTTTTAAAGTTTGATGTGTACGTTCTATAATACCTTGTCCTTGAGGATTATAAGGAATGCCAGTAATGTGCTTGATGTCTCATTTAATATAAAAAGCTGCAAAAGAATGACTAGTGTAAGCAGGGCCATTGTCAGTTTTAATGGTGGCTGGGACTCCCATTTATACAAAACAGGAGTGTAAACGTGAAAGTACATGTCTAACAGTTTCTCCAGAGGATGGAGTAGCCATAATAAGACTGGAATAAGTATCTACAGTAACACGTACAATACCTAACTTGCCAAATTTAGGAATATGAGTAACATCCATTTGCCATAATTCATTTGGCGAGAGACCTCGAGGATTAAGTCCTGCAGAAAATTTAAGCTGATTAATTAATTGACAAGTGGGACAATGAGAAACAATACGTTTGGCTTGATTATTAATTGTATAATTATATTGATTATTTTTAAATCAGTTAACATTTGCCATTTGCCAGATTTCTTTTTAATAACAAATATAGGAGAATTCCACGGACTGGTGGACTCCTCTATATGTCCTGCTTGTAATTGTTCTTCTCCTAATATTTGAAGAGCACCCAATTTTTCTTGGTTTAGTGGCCACTGCTCTGTCCATACAGGCTTTTGTGATATCCAATTTAAAGCCAGAGCATAATGGTGCTTTTGAGCAGCAGTGGCCGCTATCCAAAATTTGGATAGCATAAACCATGCCGAGAAGTATGTGCCTTTGGTGCCTCGAAAGTCTTAGCCCCTTGGCTCCTTTTACCCAAACCAAAACAAGGGTTATAATTCATATTTAACATAATCTGTTTAGCAGGAGCAGATGTATTAGGTATATTGATGTATGCTCCCCATTGCTGTAACAAATCTCTTCCCCACAAATTAATAGTGATGTTAGCCACGTAAGGTTTTAAAGTGGCTGTCTGTCCATCAGGACCTGAACAATTTAAAATTTGTCGACTTTGAAATATGTCAGTCATCGTTCCTATTCCGGTAAGAACAGTAGGAACTTCTTGTAAAGGCCAAGCCCTTGGCCAAAAACTTTTAGAAATAATTGTAACATCAGCCCCAGTATCTACAAGTCCAACAAAAGATTTGCCATTTAACTTAATCTCTAATTGAGGTCTCTGGTCATTAATTAAAGCTTGCCAATACACTTTAGTTCCAGTGCTCCCAAAACCTCCTTGCCTTAGAACTTCTGTATATAAGGTAACAATAGAAGTTGTGCAATACGGTCTCTAGCCTGAATAAGATAATCAAAATTGGAACTCATCATTAACTGAAATTTTTCCTGAGTAATCTGAATCAACTATACCCAAATGTACTGAAATCCCTTTTAAGGTAAGAGAGCTCCGGTCAGTGATAAAAGCTCCGGAAAGTTGTTTATAATTTTTTTTTTTTTCCAAAATGTCCTTTATGGACATAATCGAGACATTTTACGACAGTTTTTTGCTTTCTGGGAATGCCTTTCCCACTGCTAGCCTCAGCCAACATTTGTATTTTAAAAGCCTCTGATTTAACTTTTCGGCGAAACCCTTTTTTTTTTTTTTTTGAGCGGCGGATGTAAAAGCCGCTAACATTTTGAATTAGTATTATTAAAAGCCAATATATGTAATATTAAATTTTTTAAGTCAGGCGGACTAACCGTTTTTTGCACATCTTGTAATCTAGTGATAAAATCTACATAAGTTTCATTAACATTTTCTTTAACATCTTACACAAGAAAACACAGACTGTTTAGGAGAAGCTATCTTCTCTTATGTTCTAATACAGCACTGTTGAATTTGAGCAATAACCTGATCATCTTTTCTAAGATCTTAGTTTGTTCTTTAAAAGTTTTTTTTTTTTTAACAGCCTCTCTCAACTGTGGATCATGCTTCAGGGAATCATTTGCATTAGAGAGTAGCGGTTCCCAAGCTTAAAGCGGCTGACTTGAGCCGCGCAGAGAGCTCTTAAAGTGAAAGTTCTCCTTTAGAATTCTTTCTTTTTCTCTTTTCTATATTTTCTATAGACCCGAGAAGAGGGTCGGTACCTACTTTTATTGCCTTTGTCTTATCCTGGCCCAATGCAGACGGAAGGTCCCAATTGACCTTCTCTTTTCTGCTAAAAACAGGCTCCAGATCTTTTACTAAGCTTATTTTAGGATGGATATCCTCCGTCTCGCTAAAAGAGAATTCTGAGTTAGAATGAAACAGCTGTAGAGCTTGAGAAATTAAAGAGCAGAGCTTTTAAATACATAGAGAAATTTAATTTATTTATTTATTTATTTATTTTCGGAGCGCTTTTCATAATGTTTTCAGCGCCAACTACTTTTGCTGCAGCTTGAACTCACCCAGAGGTGGGAACCAATCACAGTGCTTGGAAATTAAATTAACAATTTCTCGAGATTTTTCTTTTTGGCAATTACTCTAGTACTCTTTAATAAGCTCTCAACAATTCGACATACTCAGAAAAGATAGTCTTCCTCATTATTTTAATCCGGACAGAATAATAATTTACTTTGCCCTGGAGATGTTCACTTACCTCTCACTAGGTAAGACGCGCGCGCGACTTTCAATCCACTCCAGGTCCCTTGCGATGCAATTCGGGAACTCTTCGCTCGAGCAAAGCCTTTTGCCTTCAAGACCCTATCGGAGTGTCCTGCGGACTACACCAGTTTGCGGGGAGTTAGCTACGCTCCCCGCAAAGAGGTCCTTTTTTTTTTTTTTTGTTTGTTTATAAAGTGAAAGTTTATGAAAATAGATAAAGAAGGGTATCCGGATGGAAATATTTTACCCGCATCAAATATTTCCCCGACTGAAACTCCACACAGGTATTATATAGGGTACATACAGGCTCCGGTTGCCAAGGGCAACGGGATTTTGATACTAACAGGCAGTTTGCTTTAGGGTCAAAGTCTCCTAAAAGTCTACTACAGATCCTTTAACTAACTCTAACTAGGGGAACAATGGGTTATAAAATCTTCTTGGGGCAAACTTCTAAGTTTTATGATAAGGCTATTACTTTAGCAACAAACAGAGACATCTTGGCTCTGGTGATTGTGTTCTTGGAGACAGAGATGATCCCAGAAGTCAACATGGGCTGTGCTTTGTGTTAATTACTTGAACCGCATGGTTCCATCTGGGCCCGGCTTGGGCATTAGCATATCTATCTGATTAGCTCTCATCTCCGGGGGTCCACCTGTCAGCAGCACCAGCAACCTTTGGTCCTAAGGGAGGCCTGCCTTGTCTTTCAAAACAGGTGAGAACCAAAGGCCCAGTTTACAGCTGTCTCCTTGAGATGCAGCTTCTACTGACCAGCAAGACGCCCTCCTGAGACGAGGCAGCTTTTGAACTAACACATTTATCTTTTCCTTAAGGCAAAGCCTTATTTGACTTCTGAAATCAAATCTTGTCTCCAGAAATACAGGGGGCATTTCTACAACTCAGTATTCTTAGGCTCAACACCTGAACACCCATCCTGACCGACCCCACAAAAAAAAAAGTACCCTCCAGCTACTAATTATAATGCCAATTTGCAAAATTTCCCTGCATTTTTAAACAATGGAGAAATGATGGTGGGATGATACTTAGAAGAATGGATTCTTGTCAGTCTCCACTGAAAAAAATAGGCAACACCAAGTCAGCTACGGCTCAGCATAGTTATGTCCATAGCAGCCATATTTGGTTTCAGTAGGCACATACACACGTTATCACAATTATGGTGAAACGATGAAAACCTGCAAAGGATTTTCAACATACTGGTTAATTGAAAAGCTCTGAGGCATACTTCTTGGAACAAGCCAGTTTCCTGTGCCCACGCATAGAGAAGTATATAGAACCATGGTGGATTCCCAGCTCATGAAGCAAAGGATTCTTAAAGGAACGGGATTACCATGCGGATCCTGTTTAATTCTCTGAAACAGAATCGGCACTTTACACCTGCCATACTAATACCCACTTTTCCTCTCTGGGGATAATAAAAACAAACCAGCGAACTGACAGAGGGCCTGACCAACACATCCACACCGACCCCACAGGAAAAAAAAAAAAAAAAAAAAAACACCGTAGCCTCCAGCTACTAATTATAATGCTAACTTGCAAAATTTTCCTGCATTTTAAAACAATGGAAAAATGGTGGTGGGATGACACTTGGAAGAATGGCTTCTTGTCTTTCTCCACTAACAAAAATAGGCAACACCAAGTCAGCTACTCCTCAGCATACTTATGTCCATCGCAGCCTTCTTGGGTTTCAGGAGGCACAAACAAACGTTATCACAATTATGGTGAAACGCTGAACACCTGCAAATAATTTTCAACGTAGTGGTTAATTGAAAAGCTCTGCGGCATACTTCTTGGAACAAGCCACTTACCTGTTCCCAAGCAAAGAGGAGTATATAGAACCATGGTGGATTTCCAGCTGATGAAGTAAAGGATTATTAAAGGAACGGAATGACCATGGGGATCATCGTTAATTCTCTGAAACAGAATCCGCCCTTTTCTCCTGTCAAACACCTGCCCACTTCTCCTCTCTGGGGATAATAAAAACTAACCAGCGAACTGACAGAGGGCCTGACCCCCCCATCCACATCGACCACACACAAAATAACCGTACCCTCCAGCTACTAATTATAATGCTAACTTGCAAAATTTCCCTGCATTTTAAAACAATGGAAAAATGGTGGTGGGATGATACTTAGAAGAATGGCTTCTTGTCTGTCTCTACTAACAAAAATAGGCAACACCAAGTCAGCCACTCCTCAGCATAGTTATGTCCGTCGCAGCCTTCTTGGGTTTCAGGAGGCACATACAAACGTTATCAAAATTATGGTGAAACGCTGAAAACCTGCAAATAATTTTCAACGTACTGGTTAATTTGAAAACTCTCCAGCATACTTCTTGGAACAAGCCAGGTACCTGTGCCCACGCATAGAGGAGTATATAGAAACATGGTGGAATCCCAGCTGATGAAGCAAGGGATTCTTAAAGGAATGAGATGACCATGCGTATCCTGTTTAATTCTCTGAAACAGAATCCGCACTTTTCACCTGCCAAACACATGCCCACTTCTCCTCTCTGGGGATAATAAAAACAAATCAGTGAATTAACAGATGGCCTGACCAACCCATTCACACTGACCCCACAAAAAAAAAAAAAAGTACCCTCCAGCTACTAATTTTAATGCTAACTTGCAAAATTTCTCTGCATTTTTAAACAATGGAAAAATGAGGGCGGGATGATACTTAGAAGAATGGCTTCTTGTCAGTCTCCACTAACAAAAATAGGCAACACGAAGTCAGCTACGACTCAGCATACTTATGTCCTTGGCAGCCATATTGGGTTTCAGGAGACACATACACACGTTATCACAATTATGGTGAAACGCTGAAAACCTGCAAAGGATTTTCAACATACTGGTTAATTGAAAAGCTCTGAGGCATACTTCTTGGAACAAGCCAGGTACCTGTGCCCACGCATAGAGGAGTATATAGAAACATGGTGGATTCCCAGCTCATGAAGCAAAGGATTCTTAAAGGAACAGGATTACCATGCGGATCGTGTTTAATTCTCTGAAACAGACCGCAGTTTTCACCTGCCATACTAATACCCACTTCTCCTCTCTGGGGATAATAAAAACAAACCAGCCAACTGACAGAGGGCCTGACCAACACATCCACACCGACCCCACAGGAAAAAAAAAAAAAAAACACCGTAGCCTCCAGCTACTAATTATAATGCTAACTTGCAAAATTTTCCTGCATTTTTAAACAATGGAAAAATGATGGTGAGATGATACTTAGAAGAATGGATTCTTGTCAGTCTCCACTAACAATAATAGGGAAAACCAAATCAGCTACGCCTCAGCATCGTTATGTTCGTGGCAGCCATCATGGGTTTCAGGAGGCACAAACAAACGTTATCACAATTATGGTGAAACCCTGAACACCTGCAAATAATTTTCAACGTAGTGGTTAATTGAAAAGCTCTGCGGCATACTTCTTGGAACAAGCCAGTTACCTGTTCCCACGCAAAGAGGAGTATATAGAACCATGGTGGATGTCCACCTGATGAAGTAAAGGATTATTAAAGGAACGGGATGACCATGGGGATCATCGTTAATTCTCTGAAACAGAATCCGCCCTTTTCACCTGCCAAACACATGCCCACTTCTCCTCTCTGGGGATAATAAAAACAAACCAGCGAACATCTAGAGGGCCTTGCACCCACATCCACAGCGACCCCACAAAAAAAAAAGTACCCTCCAGCTACTAATTATAATACTAACTTGCAAAATTTCCCTGCATTTTTAAACAATGGAAAAATGATGGTGGAATGCTTCTTAGAAGAATGGCTTCTTGTCAGTCTCCACTAACAAAAATAGGCAACACGAAGTCAGCTACGCCTCAGCATACTTATGTTCTTGGCAGCCATATTGGGTTTCAGGAGACACATACACACGTTATCACAATTATGGTGAAACACTGAAAACCTGCAAAGGATTTTCAACATACTGGTTAATTGAAAAGCTCTGAGGCATACTTCTTGGAACAAGCCAGTTTCCTGTGCCCACGCATAGAGAAGTATATAGAACCATGGTGGATTCCCAGCTCATGAAGCAAAGGATTCTTAAAGGAACGGGATTACCATGCGGATCCTGTTTAATTCTCTGAAACAGATCCGCAGTTTTCACCTGCCATACTAATACCCACTTCTCCTCTCTGGGAATAATAAAAACAAACCAGCGAACTGACAGAGGGCCTGACCAACACATCCACACCGATCCCACAGGAAAAAAAAAAAAAAAACCCCGAGCCTCCAGCTACTAATTATAATGCTAACTTGCAAAATTTTCCTGCATTTTTAAACAATGGAAAAATGATGGTGGGATGATACTTAGAAGAATGGATACTTGTCAGTCTCCACTAACAAAAATAGGCAAAACCAAGTCAGCTACGCCTCAGCATAGTTATGTTCGTGTCAGCCATCTTGGGTTTCAGGAGGCACAAACAAACGTTATCACAATTATGGTGAAACGCTGAACACCTTCAAATAATTTTCAACGTACTGGTTAATTGACAAGCTCTGCGGCATACTTCTTGGAACAAGCCAGTTACCTGTTCCCACGCAAAGAGGAGTTTATAGAACCATGGTGGATTTCCAGCTGATGAAGTAAAGGATTATTAAAGGAACGGGATGACCATGGGGATCATCATTAATTCTCTAAAACAGAATCCGCCCTTTTCACCTGCCAAACACATGCCCACTTCTCCTCTCTGGGGATAATAAAAACTAACCAGCGAACTGACAGAGGGCCTGACCCCCCCATCCACATCGACCACACACACAAAAAAACCGTACCCTCCAGCTACTAATTATAATGCTAACTTGCAAAATTTCCCTGCATTTTAAATCAATGCAAAAATGGTGGTGGGATGATACTTAGAAGAATGGCTTCTTGTCAGTCTCCACTAACAAAAATAGGCAACACCAAGTCAGCTACTCCTCAGCATAGTTATGTCCGTCGCAGCCTTCTTGGGTTTCAGGAGGCACAAACAAACGTATCAAAATTATGGTGAAACGCTGAAAACCTGCAAATAATTTTCAACGTACTGGTTAATTTGAAAACTCTCCAGCATACTTCTTGGAACAAGCCAGGTACCTGTGCCCACGCATACAGGAGTATATAGAAACATGGTGGAATCCCAGCTGATGAAGCAAAGGATTCTTAAAGGAATGAGATGACCATGCGGATCCTGTTTAATTCTCTGAAACAGAATCCGCACTTTTCACCTGCCAAACACATGCCCACTACTCTTCTCTGGGGATAATAAAAACAATCCAGCGATCTGACAGAGGTCCTGAACACCCATCCTGACCGACTCCACAAAAAAAAAATTACCCTCCAGCTATTAATTATAATGCCAATTTGCAAAATTTCCCTGCATTTTTAAACAATGGAGAAATGACGGTGGGATGATACTTAGAAGAATGTCTTCTTGTCAGTCTCCACTGACAAAAATAGGCAACACCAAGTCAGCTACGCCTCAGCATAGTTATGTCCGTAGCAGCCATATTTGGTTTCAGTAGGCACATACACACGTTATCACAACTATCGTGAAACGCTGAAAACCTGCAAAGGATTTTCAACATACTGGTTAATTGAAAAGCTCTGAGGCATACTTCTTGGAACAAGCCAGTTTCCTGTGCCCACGCATAGAGAAGTATATAGAACCATGGTGGATTCCCAGCTCATGAAGCAAAGGATTCTTAAAGGAACGGGATTACCATGCGGATCCTGTTTAATTCTCTGAAACAGATCCGCAGTTTTCACCTGCCATACTAATACCCACTTCTCCTCTCTGGGGATAATAAAAACAAACCAGTGAACTGACAGAGGGCCTGACCAACACATCAACACCGACCCCACAGGAAAAAAAAAAAAAAAAAAAAAAACACCGTAGCCTCCAGCTACTAATTATAATGCTAACTTCCAAAATTTTCCTGCATTTTTAAACAATGGAAAAATGATGGTGAGATGATACTTAGAAGAATGGATTCTTGTCAGTCTCCACTAACAAAAATAGGCAAAACCAAGTCAGCTACGCCTCAGCATAGTTATGTCCGTCGCAGCCTTCTTGGGTTTCAGGAGGCACAAACAAACGTTATCACAATTATGGCGAAATGCTGAACACCTGCAAATAATTTTCAACGTAGTGGTTAATTGAAAAGCTCTGCGGCATACTTCTTGGAACAAGCCAGTTACCTGTTCCCACGCAAAGAGGAGTATATAGAACCATGGTGGATTTCCAGCTGATGAAGTAAAGGATTATTAAAGGAACGGGATGAGCATGGGGATCATCGTTAATTTTCTGAAACAGAATCCGCCCTTTTCACCTGCCAAACACATGCCCACTTCTCCTCTCTGGGGATAATAAAAACTAACCAGCGAACTGACAGAGGGCCTGACCCCCCCATCCACATCGACCACACACACAAAAAAACCGTACCCTCCAGCTACTAATTATAATGCTAACTTGCAAAATTTCCCTGCATTTTAAATCAATGCAAAAATGGTGGTGGGATGATACTTAGAAGAATGGCTTCTTGTCAGTCTCCACTAACAAAAATAGGCAACACCAAGTCAGCTACTCCTCAGCATAGCTATGTCCGTCGCAGCCTTCTTGGGTTTCAGGAGGCACAAACAAACGTTATCAAAATTATGGTGAAACGCTGAAAACCTGCAAATAATTTTCAACGTACTGGTTAATTTGAAAACTCTCCAGCATACTTCTTGGAACAAGCCAGGTACCTGTGCCCACGCATAGAGGAGTATATAGAAACATGGTGGAATCCCAGCTGATGAAGCAAAGGATTCTTAAAGGAATGAGATGACCATGCGGATCCTGTTTAATTCTCTGAAACAGAATCCGCACTTTTCACCTGCCAAACACATGCCCACTACTCTTCTCTGGGGATAATAAAAACAATCCAGCGATCTGACAGAGGTCCTGAATGCGGGGAGTTAGCTACGCTCCCCGCAAAGAGGTCCTTTTCTCTTTGTTCTGATCAGATCTCTAAGTTGACTACGCCAGTTTGCAGGGTGTTAGCTACGCTCCCTGCAAAGAGGTTTTTTCTTCCGATCAGGTCTCTCAGGCAGGGGTCATCGCAAAGGATGAAAAATATAGTAGGAAACAGAAATAAAAATATAAAGTAATGGCAATAATAATACACAGAGCCAAAGATATAGTTTATGAAGTGAAAGTTTATGAAAATAGATAAAGAAGGGTATCCGGATGGAAATATTTTACCCGCATCAAATATTTCCCCGACTGAAACTCCACACAGGTATTATATAGGGTACATACAGGCTCCGGTTGCCAAGCGCAACGGGATTTTGATACTAACAGGCAGTTTGCTTTAGGGTCAAAGTCTCCTAAAAGTCTACTACAGATCCTTTAACTAACTCTAACTAGGGGAACAATGGGTTATAAAATCTTCTTGGGGCAAACTTCTAAGTTTTATGATAAGGCTATTACTTTAGCAACAAACAGAGACATCTTGGCTCTGGTGATTGTGTTCTTGGAGACAGAGATGATCCCAGAAGTCAACATGGGCTGTGCTTTGTGTTAATTACTTGAACCGCATGGTTCCATCTGGGCCCGGCTTGGGCATTAGCATATCTATCTGATTAGCTCTCATCTCCGGGGGTCCACCTGTCAGCAGCACCAGCAACCTTTGGTCCTAAGGGAGGCCTGCCTTGTCTTTCAAAACAGGTGAGAACCAAAGGCCCAGTTTACAGCTGTCTCCTTGAGATGCAGCTTCTACTGACCAGCAAGACGCCCTCCTGAGACGAGGCAGCTTTTGAACTAACACATTTATCTTTTCCTTAAGGCAAAGCCTTATTTGACTTCTGAAATCAAATCTTGTCTCCAGAAATACAGGGGGCATTTCTACAACTCAGTATTCTTAGGCTCAACACCTGAACACCCATCCTGACCGACCCCACAAAAAAAAAAGTACCCTCCAGCTACTAATTATAATGCCAATTTGCAAAATTTCCCTGCATTTTTAAACAATGGAGAAATGATGGTGGGATGATACTTAGAAGAATGGCTTCTTGTCAGTCTCCACTGAAAAAAATAGGCAACACCAAGTCAGCTACGGCTCAGCATAGTTATGTCCATAGCAGCCATATTTGGTTTCAGTAGGCACATACACACGTTATCACAATTATGGTGAAACGCTGAAAACCTGCAAAGGATTTTCAACATACTGGTTAATTGAAAAGCTCTGAGGCATACCTCTTGGAACAAGCCAGTTTCCTGTGCCCACGCATAGAGAAGTATATAGAACCATGGTGGATTCCCAGCTCATGAAGCAAAGGATTCTTAAAGGAACGGGATTACCATGCGGATCCTGTTTAATTCTCTGAAACAGAATCGGCACTTTTCACGTGCCATACTAATACCCACTTTTCCTCTCTGGGGATAATAAAAACAAACCAGCGAACTGACAGAGGGCCTGACCAACACATCCACACCGACCCCACAGGAAAAAAAAAAAAAAAAAGCACCGTAGCCTCCAGCTACTAATTATAATGCTAACTTGCAAAATTTTCCTGCATTTTAAAACAATGGAAAAATGGTGGTGGGATGACACTTGGAAGAATGGCTTCTTGTCTGTCTCCACTAACAAAAATAGGCAACACCAAGTCAGCTACTCCTCAGCATACTTATGTCCATCGCAGCCTTCTTGGGTTTCAGGAGGCACAAACAAACGTTATCACAATTATGGTGAAACGCTGAACACCTGCAAATAATTTTCAACGTAGTGGTTAATTGAAAAGCTCTGCGGCATACTTCTTGGAACAAGCCACTTACCTGTTCCCAAGCAAAGAGGAGTATATAGAACCATGGTGGATTTCCAGCTGATGAAGTAAAGGATTATTAAAGGAACGGAATGACCATGGGGATCATCGTTAATTCTCTGAAACAGAATCCGCCCTTTTCTCCTGTCAAACACCTGCCCACTTCTCCTCTCTGGGGATAATAAAAACTAACCAGCGAACTGACAGAGGGCCTGACCCCCCCATCCACATCGACCACACACAAAATAACCGTACCCTCCAGCTACTAATTATAATGCTAACTTGCAAAATTTCCCTGCATTTTAAAACAATGGAAAAATGGTGGTGGGATGATACTTAGAAGAATGGCTTCTTGTCTGTCTCCACTAACAAAAATAGGCAACACCAAGTCAGCCACTCCTCAGCATAGTTATGTCCGTCGCAGCCTTCTTGGGTTTCAGGAGGCACATACAAACGTTATCAAAATTATGGTGAAACGCTGAAAACCTGCAAATAATTTTCAACGTACTGGTTAATTTGAAAACTCTCCAGCATACTTCTTGGAACAAGCCAGGTACCTGTGCCCACGCATAGAGAAGTGTATAGAAACATGGTGGAATCCCAGCTGATGAAGCAAGGGATTCTTAAAGGAATGAGATGACCATGCGGATCCTGTTTAATTCTCTGAAACAGAATCCGCACTTTTCACCTGCCAAACACATGCCCACTTCTCCTCTCTGGGGATAATAAAAACAAATCAGTGAATTAACAGATGGCCTGACCAACCCATCCACACTGACCCCACAAAAAAAAAAAAAAAAGTACCTTCCAGCTACTAATTTTAATGCTAACTTGCAAAATTTCTCTGCATTTTTAAACAATGGAAAAATGAGGGCGGGATGATACTTAGAAGAATGGCTTCTTGTCAGTCTCCACTAACAAAAATAGGCAACACGAAGTCAGCTACGCCTCAGCATAGTTATGTTCGTGGCAGCCATATTGGGTTTCAGGAGACACATACACACGTTATCACAATTATGGTGAAACGCTGAAAACCTGCAAAGGATTTTCAACATACTGGTTAATTGAAAAGCTCTGAGGCATACTTCTTGGAACAAGCCAGGTACCTGTGCCCACGCATAGAGGAGTATATAGAAACATGGTGGATTCCCAGCTCATGAAGCAAAGGATTCTTAAAGGAACAGGATTACCATGCGGATCGTGTTTAATTCTCTGAAACAGACCGCAGTTTTCACCTGCCATACTAATACCCACTTTTCCTCTCTGGGGATAATAAAAACAAACCAGCCAACTGACAGAGGGCCTGACCAACACATCCACACCGACCCCACAGGAAAAAAAAAAAAAAAAACACCGTAGCCTCCAGCTACTAATTATAATGCTAACTTGCAAAATTTTCCTGCATTTTTAAACAATGAAAAAATGATAGAGAGATGATACTTAGAAGAATGGATTCTTGTCAGTCTCCACTAACAATAATAGGGAAAACCAAATCAGCTACGCCTCAGCATCGTTATGTTCGTGGCAGCCATCTTGGGTTTCAGGAGGCACAAACAAACGTTATCACAATTATGGTGAAACCCTGAACACCTGCAAATAATTTTCAACGTAGTGGTTAATTGAAAAGCTCTGCGGCATACTTCTTGGAACAAGCCAGTTACCTGTTCCCACGCAAAGAGGAGTATATAGAACCATGGTGGATGTCCACCTGATGAAGTAAAGGATTATTAAAGGAACGGGATAACCATGGGGATCATCGTTAATTCTCTGAAACAGAATCCGCCCTTTTCACCTGCCAAACACATGCCCACTTCTCCTCTCTGGGGATAATAAAAACAAACCAGCGAACATCTAGAGGGCCTTGCACCCACATCCACAGCGACCCCACAAAAAAAAACTACCCTCCAGCTACTAATTATAATACTAACTTGCAAAATTTCCCTGCATTTTAAAACAATGGAAAAATGGTGGTGGGATGATACTTAGAAGAATGGCTTCTTGTCAGTCTCCACTAACAAAAATAGGCAACACCAAGTCAGCTACTCCGCAGCATAGTTATGTCCGTCGCAGCCTTCTTGGGTTTCAGGAGGCACAAACAAACGTTATCACAATTATGGTGAAACACTGAACACCTGCAAATAATTTTCAACGTAGTGGTTAATTGAAAAGCTCTGCGGCATACTTCTTGGAACAAGCCAGTTACTTGTTCCCACGTAAAGGGGAGTATATACAACCATGGTGGATTTCCAGCTGATGAAGTTAAGGATTATTAAAGGAACGGGATGACCATGGGGATCATCGTTAATTCTCTGAAACAGAATCCGCCCTTTTCACCTGCCAAACACATGCCCACTTCTCCTCTCTGGGGATAATAAAAACTAACCAGCGAACTGACAGAGGGCCTGACCCCCCCCATCCACATCGACCACACACACAAAAAAACCATACCCTCCAGCTACTAATTATACTGCCAATTTGCAAAATTTCCCTGCATTTTTAAACAATGGAAAATTGATGGTGGGATGATACTTAGAAGAATGGCTTCTTGTCATTCTCCACTAACAAAAATAGGCAACACGAAGACAGCTACGCCTCAGCATACTTATGTCCTTGGCAGCCATGTAGGGTTTCAGGAGACACATACAAACCTTATGAGAATTATGGTGAAACGCTGAAAACCTGCAAATAATTTTCAACGTACTGCTTAATTGAAAAGCTCTGCGGCATACTTCTTGGAACAAGCCAGTTACCTGTGCCCACACATAGAGGAGTATATAGAACCATGGTGGATTCCCAGCTGATGAAGCAAAAGTTTCCTAAAGGAACGGGATGAGCATGCCGATCCTGTTTCATTCTCTGAAACAGAATCCGAACTTTTCACCTGCCAAACACATGCTGACTACTCTTCTCTGGGGATAATAAAAACAAACCAGCGATCTGACAGAGGGCCTGAACACCCATCCTGACCGACCCCACAAAAAAAAAAAGTACCCTCCAGATACTAATTATAATGCCAATTTGCAAAATTTCCCTGCATTTTTAAACAATGGAGAAATGATAGTGGGATGATACTTAGAAGAATGGCTTCTTGTCAGTCTCCACTGAGAAAAATAGGCGTAACAAAGTCAGCTACGCCTCAGCATAGTTATGTCCGTAGCAGCCATATTTGGTTTCAGTAGGCACATACACACGTTATCACAATTATGGTGAAACGCTGAAAACCTGCAAAGGATTTTCAACATACTGGTTAATTGAAAAGCTCTGAGGCATACTTCTTGGAAGAAGCCAGTTTCCTGTGCCCACGCATAGAGAAGTATATAGAACCATGGTGGATTCCCAGCTCATGAAGCAAAGGATTCTTAAAGGAACGGGATTACCATGCGGATCCAGTTTAATTCTATGAAACAGATCCGCAGTTTTCACCTGCCATACTAATACCCACTTCTCCTCTCTGGAGATAATAAAAACAAACCAGCGAACTGACAGAGGGCCTGACCAACACATCCACACCGACCCCACAGGAAAAAAAAAAAAAAACACCGTAGCCTCCAGCTACTAATTATAATGCTAACTTGCAAAATTTTCCTGCATTTTTAAACAATGGAAAAATGATGGTGAGATGATACTTAGAAGAATGGATTCTTGTCAGTCTCCACTAACAAAAATAGGCAAAACCAAGTCAGCTACGCCTCAGCATCGTTATGTTCGTGGCAGCCATCTTGGGTTTCAGGAGGCACAAGCAAACGTTATCACAATTATGGTGAAACGCTGAACACCTGCAAATAATTTTCAACGTACTGGTTAATATGAAAACTCTCCAGCATACTTCTTGGAACAAGCCAGTTACCTGTTCCCACGCAAAGAGGAGTATATAGAACCATGGTGGATTTCCAGCTGATGAAGTAAAGGATTATTAAAGGAACGGGATGACCATGGGGATCATCGTTAATACTCTGAAACAGAATCCGCCCTTTTCACCTGCTAAACACATGCCCACTTCTCCTCTCTGGGGATAATAAAAACTAACCAGCGAACTGACAGAGGACCTGACCCCCCTCATCCACATCGACCACACAAAAAAAAAAACCGTACCCTCCAGCTACTAATTATAATGCTAACTTGCAAAATTTCCCTGCATTTTAAAACAATGGAAAAATGGTGGTGGGATGATACTTAGAAGAATGGCTTATTGTCTGTCTCCACTAACAAAAATAGGCAACACCAAGTCAGCTACTCCTCAGCATAGTTATGTCTGTCGCAGCCTTCTTGGGTTTCAGGAGGCAGATACAAACGTTATCAAAATTATGGTGAAACGTTGAAAACCTGCAAATAATTTTCAACGTAGTGGTTAATTGAAAAGCTCTGCGGCATACTTCTTGGAACAAGCCAGGTACCTGTGCCCACGCATAGAGGAGTATATAGAAACATGGTGGAATCCCAGCTGATGAAGCAAAGGATTCTTAAAGGAATGAGATGACCATGCGGATCCTGTTTAATTCTCTGAAACAGAATCCGCACTTTTCACCTGCCAAACACATGCCCACTTCTCCTCTCCGGGGATAATAAAAACTAACCAGCGAACTGAGAGAGGGCCTGACCCCCCCATCCACATCGACCACACACAAAAAAAAACCGTACCCTCCAGCTACTAATTATAATGCTAACTTGCAAAATTTCCCTGCATTTTAAAACAATGCAAAAATGGTGGTGGGATGATACTTAGAAGAATGGCTTCTTGTCTGTCTCCACTAACAAAAATAGGCAACACCAAGTCAGCTACTCCTCAGCATAGTTATGTCCGTCGCAGCCTTCTTGGGTTTCAGGAGGCACATACAAACGTTATCAAAATTATGGTGAAACGCTGAAAACCTGCAAATAATTTTCAACGTAGTGGTTAATTGAAAAGCTCTTTGGCATACTTCTTGGAACAAGCCAGGTACCTGTGCCCACGCATAGAGGAGTATATAGAAACATGGTGGAATCCCAGCTGATGAAGCAAAGGATTCTTAAAGGAATCAGATGACCATGCGGATCCTGTTTAATTCTCTGAAACAGAATCCGCACTTTTCACCTGCCAAACACATGCCCACTACTCTTCTCTGGGCATAGTAAAAACAAACCAGCGATCTGACAGAGGGCCTGAACACCCATCCTGACCGACCCCACAAAAAAAAAAGTACCCTCCAGATACTAATTATAATGCCAATTTGCAAAATTTCCCTGCATTTTTAAACAATGGAGAAATCATAGTGGTATGATACTTAGAAGAATGGCTTCTTGTCAGTCTCCACTGAGAAAAATAGGCAACACCAAGTCAGCTACGCCTCAGCATAGTTATGTCCGTAGCAGCCATATTTGGTTTCAGTAGGCACATACACACGTTATCACAATTATGGTGAAACGCTGAAAACCTGCAAAGGATTTTCAACATACTGGTTAATTGAAAAGCTCTGCGGCATACTTCTTGGAACAAGCCAGTTTCCTGTGCCCACGCATAGAGAAGTATATAGAACCATGGTGGATTCCCAGCTCATGAAGCAAAGGATTCTTAAAGGAACGGGATTACCATGCGGATCCTGTTTAATTCTCTGAAACAGATCCGCAGTTTTCACCTGCTATACTAATACCCACTTTTCCTCTCTGGAGATAATAAAAACAAACCAGCGAACTGACAGAGGGCCCGACCAACACATCCACACAGACCCCACAGGAAAAAAAAAAAAAAAACACCGTAGCCTCCAGCTACTAATTATAATGCTAACTTGCAAAATTGTCCTGCATTTTTAAACAATGGAAAAATGATGGTGAGATGATACTTAGAAGAATGGATTCTTGTCAGTCTCCACTAACAAAAATAGGCAAAACCAAGTCAGCTACGCCTCAGCATCGTTATGTTCGTGGCAGCCATCTTGGGTTTCAGGAGGCACAAACAAACGTTATCACAATTATGGTGAAACGCTGAACACCTGCAAATAATTTTCAACGTACTCATTAATTGAAAAGCTCTGCGGCATACTTCTTGGAACAAGCCAGTTACTTGTTCCCACGCAAAGAGGAGTATATAGAACCATGGTGGATTTCCAGCTGATGAAGTTAAGGATTATTAAAGGAACGGGATGACCATGGGGATCATCGTTAATTCTCTGAAACAGAATCCACCCTTTCACCTGCCAAACACATGCCCACTTCTCCTCTCTGGGGATAATAAAAACTAACCAGCGAACTGACAGAGGGCCTGACCCCCCCATCCACATCGACCACACACAAAAAAAAACCGTACCCTCCAGCTACTAATTATAATGCTAACTTTTAAAATTTCCCTGCATTTTAAAACAATGGAAAAATGGTGGTGGGATGATACTTAGAAGAATGGCTTCTTGTCAGTCTCCACTAACAAAAATAGGCAACACCAAGTCAGCTACTCCTCAGCATAGTTATGTCCGTCGCAGTCTTCTTGGGTTTCAGGAGGCACATACAAACGTTATCAAAATTATGGTGAAACGGTGAAAACCTGCAAATAATTTTCAACGTACTGGTTAATTTGAAAACTCTCCAGCATAGTTCTTGGAACAAGCCAGGTACCTGTGCCCATGCATAGAGGATTATATAGAAACATGGTGGAATCCCAGCTGATGAAGCAAAGGATTCTTAAAGGAATAAGATTACCATGCGGATCCTGTTTAATTCTCTGAAACAGAATCCGCACTTTTTACCTGCCAAACACATGCCCACTTCTCCTCTCTGGGGATAATAAAAACAAACCAGTGAATTGACAGATGGCCTGACCAACCTATCCACACTGACCCCACAAAAAAAAAAAAAGTACCCTCCAGCTACTAATTATAATGCTAACGTGCAAAATTTCCCTGCATTTTTAAACAATGGAAAAATGGTGGTGGGATGATACTTAGAAGAATGGCTTCTTGTCAGTCTCCGCTAACAAAAATAGGCAACACGAAGTCAGCTACGCCTCAGCATACTTATGTCCTTGGCAGCCCTATTGGGTTTCAGGAGACACATACAAACGTTATGAGAATTATGGTAAAACGCTGAAAACCTGCAAATAATTTTCAACGTACTGGTTAATTGAAAAGCTCTGCGGCATACTTCTTGGAACAAGCCAGTTACCTGTGCCCACACATAGAGGAGTATATAGAACCATGGTGGATTCCCAGCTGATGAAGCAAAAGTTTCCAAAAGGAACGGGATGAGCATGCGGATCCTGTTTCATTCTCTGAAACAGAATCCGCACTTTTCACCTGCCAACAACATGCCCACTACTCTTCTCTGGGGATAATAAAAACAAACCAGCGAACATCTAGAGGGCCTGAACACCCATCCTGACCGACCCCACAAAAAAAAAAAAGTACCCTCCAGCTACTAATTATAATGCTAACTTGCACAATTTCCCTGCATTTTTAAACAATTGAAAAATCATGGTAGGATGATACTTAAAAGAATGGCTTCTTGTCAGTCTCCACTGACAAAAATAGGAAACACGAAGTGAGCTACGCCTCAGCATAGTTATGTCCGTGGCAGCCATCTTGGATTTCAGCAGGCACATACAAACGTTATCACAATTATGGTGAAACGCTGAAAACCTGCAAATAATTTTCAACGTAGTGGTTAATTGAAAAGCTCTGCGGCATACTTCTTGGAACAAGCCAGGTACCTGTGCCCACGCAAAGAGGAGTATATAGAACCATGGTGGATTCCCAGCTGATGAAGCAAAGGATTCTTTTTTTTTTTTTTTTTTTTTTTTTGTTGAGACAGAGTCTCAATTTGTTGCCCAGGCTAGAGTGAGTGCCGTGGCGTCAGCTTAGTTCACAGCAACCTCAGACTCCTCGGCTTAAACGATCCTACTGCCTCAGCCTCCCGAGTAGCTGGGACTACAGGCATCCGCCACTATGCCCGGCTAATTTTTTCTATATAGATTTTTAGTTGTCCATATAATGTCTTTCTATTTTTAGTAGAGACGGGGTCTCGCTCTTGCTCAGGCTGGTCTCGACCTCCTGACCTCGAGCGATCCACGTGCCTCGGCCTCTCAGAGTGCTAGGATTACAGGCGTGAGCCACCGCGCCCTTCCAGGATTCTTAAAGGAATGGGATGACCATGCGAATGCTGTTTAATTCTCTGAAAGAGTATCCGCACTTTTCAGCTGCCATCAAATGCCGACTTCCCCTCCCTGGGGATAATAAAAACAAACCAGCAAATTTATAGAGGGCCTGACCCCCCCATCGACACCGACCCGAGGGAAAAAAAAAAAAAAAAACGTACCCTCCAGCTACTAATTATAAAGCTAACTTGCAAAATTTCCCTGCATTTTTTAACAATGGAAAAATGACGGTGGGCTTATACTTAGAATGGCTTCTTGTTAGTCTCCGCTGACAAAAATAGGCAACACCAAGTCGGCTACACCTCAGCATAGTTATGTCCGTGGCAGCCATCTTGGGTTTCAGGAGGCACATACAAACGTTATTACAATTAGGGTGAAATGCTGAAAACCTGCAAATAATTTTCAACGTACTGGTTAATTGAAAAGCTCTGCGGCATACATCTTGGAACAAGCCAGTTACCTGTGCCAACGCATAGAGGAGTATATAGAACCATGGTGGATTCCCAGCTGATGAAGCAAAGGATTCTTAAAGGAATGGGATGATCATGTGGATCCTGTTTAATTCTCTGAAATAGAATCCACACTTTTCACCTGCCAAACACATGCCCACTTGTCCTCTCTGGGGATAATAAAAGAAAACCAGCGAACTCACAGAGGGCCTGAAACGCCCATCCACTCCTACCCCACAAAAAAAGAAAAAAAAATACGTACCCTACATCTAATTATAATACTAACTTGCAAAATTTCCCTCCGTTTTTACGCAATGGAAAAATGATGGTGGGATGATACTTAGAAGAATGTCTTCTTGTCAGTCTCCACTAACAAAAATAGGCATCAACAAGTCAGCTATGCCTCAGCATATTTATATCCGTGGCAGCCATCTTGGGTTTAAGGAGGCACATTCAAACGTTATCACAATTACGTTTAAACATGCTAAAAACCTGACAATTCTAAAAGTACTTGTTAATTCAAAAGCTCTGTCGCATACTTCTTGGAACAAGCCAGTTACCTGTGCCCTTGCAAAGAGAGGTCTAGAGAACCATGGTGGATTCCCAGGTGATGAATCAAAGGATTCTTAAAGGAACAGGCTCAAAAGTGCAGATCCTGTTTCAGTCTAAGTGTGAAACAGGATCCGCACATTTTGCCTGCAACACACATTCGCCCTTCTCATCTCTAGGGATAACAAAAACAGCCCATCGGATTTACAGATGCCCTGCCCCCGGCCCCCACCACCCCACACAAAATAGTCTGCTCCAGCGACTCGTCCTTATGCTATCTGGTGAAAGATCATAAGCCTTTTAAAAAACTGGAGATAGGATGGTAGAATTATACCTAAAAGACTGGCTTATTGCCAGATTCCCATACCAAGTATTGGCAACAGCAAGTGATGTAGGCCTCAGCATAGGTTTGTCCATGGCAGCCATCTTGGGTTTAAGGAGACACAGATGAACCTTATAACAATTATAATAAAAGGTGCTGCGAAAGCTGTTAAATAATTCTCATGGTAGTGGTTATTTCAAAAGCTCTGCGGCATACTTCTATGAACTAGCCAGTTAACTGGGCCCATGCATAGTGCGGTGTAGAGAACTATGGTGGATTCCCAGCTGATGAAGCAAAGGATTCTTAAAGGAACAGGATGAACATGCGGATCCTGTTTCATACTCTGAAACAGGATCTGCACTTTTCACCTGCCAAACACATGCCCACTTCTCCTCTCTGGGGATAATAAAAAGAAACCACAGAACTGGCGGAGGGCTTGCCGCACCAGCCCCCAGACCCCACATAAAAACTTCCCGTCCAGCGACTCCTTGTTATTCTAACTGCCAAAAGGTGCTCTGACTTTTAAAATAGTGGAGAAGGATGGTGAAATGATACTTAAAAGAATGTATTCTTTCCAGTCTCCAGTATCAAGGATCGGCCACACAAAGTGAGCTCGGCCTCAGCATAGTTTTGTCCATGGCAGCCATCTCGAGACGAACCTTATGACAATTATGATGAAAGGTGCTGCAAAACCTGGCAAATAATTCTCAACGTAGTGGTTTTTTCAAAAGCTCTGTGGAATACTTCTTGGAACCCGGCAGTTTTCTGGGCCCACGCATAGAGGGGTCTAGAGAACCATGATGGATTCCCAGGTGATGAATCAAAGGATTCTTAAAGGAACAGGCTGAAAAGTGCGGATCCTGTTTCAGTCTGAGACTGAAACACTATATGCACTTTTTGCCTGCAACACACATGCCCACTTCTCCTCTCTAGGGATAATAAAAACAATCAATCGGATTGACAGATGTCCTCCCCCGCCCCCCAACACTGTACACAAAAAGGTCCCCTCCAGCGACTCATCCTTATGCTATCTGGCGAAAGGTCCTCTGCGTTTTAAAATAATGAAGATAGGATGGTGGAATTATACTTAAAATACTGGCCTTTTGCCAGACTCCCATACCAATTATTGGCAACAGGAAGTGACCTAGGTGTCAGCATAGGTTTGTCCGTGGCTGCCATCTAGGGTTTTAGGAAGCACAGATGAACCTTATCAAAATTATGGTAAAAGTGCTGGAAAAGCTGGCAAATAATTTCCATAGTAGTGGTTATTTCAAAAGCTCTGAGGAAAACTGCTTGGAACCAGGCAGTTTTCTGTGTGCACTAAAAGAGGGGTCTAGAGAACCATGGTGGATTCCCAGCTGATGAAGCAAAGGATTCTTAATGGAACGGGGTGAAAAGTGCAGATCCTGTGTCTGTCTAAGACTGAAACAGGACGCACACTTTTCACCTGCCACACACATGCCCACTTTTCCTCTCTGGGGATAATAAAAACAAACCAGCGAACTGACAAAGGGCCTGCCCCCCTTCCACCCACGCAGATCCCCCCCAAAAAAAATTCCCCTCCAGCTACTAATTATTATGCTAACTTGCAAAATTTCCCTGCATTTTTAAACAATGGAGAAAGGACGGTGGAGTGATACTTAGAAGAATGGCTTCTTGTCAGTCTCCACTAACAAAAATAGGCAACACCAAGTCAGCTACGCCTCAGCATGGTTATGCCCGTGGCAGCCATGTTGGGTTTAAGGAGGCACATACAAACTTTATCATAATTATGGTGAAACGTGCTGAAAACCCGGCAAATAATTCTCAACGTACTGTTTAATTCAAAAGCTCTGTGGCATACTTCTTGGAAGAAGCCAGTTACCTGGGCCCACGCATAGAGGGGTCTAGAGAACCATGGTGGATTCCAAGGTGATGAATCTAAGGATTCTTAAAGGAACAGGCTGAAAAGTGCAGATCCTGACTGAAACAGGATTCTGACTTTTTGCCTGCAACACACATGCCCACTTCTCCTCTCTAGGGATAACAAAAACAACCCATCGGATTGACAGATGGCCTGCCCCCGCCCCCCACCACCCCACACAAAATCGTGCCCTCCAGCGACTGATCCTTATGCTATCTGGCAATACGTCCTCTGCCTTTTAAAATAATGGAGATAGAATGGTGGAATTATACCTAAAAGACTGGCTTATTGCCAGACTCCCATACCAAGTATTCGCAACAGCAAGTCACCTAGGCCTCAGCACACGTTTGTCCCTGGCAGCCATCTTGGGTTTAAGGAGGCACAGATGAACCTTATCACAATTATGGTGAAAGGTGCTGCAAAAGCGGTCAAGTAATTCTCATGGTAGTGGTTACTTGAAAAGCTCTGCGGCATAATTCTTTGAACTAGCCAGTTAACTGGGCCCACGCATAGAGCAGTCTAGAGGCCCATGGTGGATTCCCAGCTGATGAAGCAAGGGATTCTTAATGGAACGGGGTGAAAAGTGCGGTTTCTGTTTCAGTCTAAGACAGAAACGGGATCCGAACTTTTCACCTGCCACACACATGCCCACTTCTCCGGTCTGGGGAAAATAAAAACAATCCAGCGAACTGACAGAGGGCCTGCGCCCCCCACCCACACCGACCCCACAAATAAAAATGTCCCCTCCAGCTACTAATTATTATGCTAACTTGCAAAGGTTTCCGTGCATTTTAAAATAATGGGGAAAGTATGGTGGAATGATACTTAAAAGAATGGCCTCCTTCCAGCCTCCAGTAACAAGTGTCGTGAAATCCAAGTGACCTAGGCCTCAGCATAGTTTTCTCCGTGGCAGCCATCTTGTGTTTAAGGAGGCACAGACGATCCTTATCACAATTATGGTGATATGTGCTGCAGAAACTGGCAAATAATTCTACACGTAGTGTTTATCTCAAAAGCTGTGCAGCATACATCTTGGTACAGGCCAGTTCATGGGCCCATGCATGGAGGGTTCTAAGGAACCATGGTGGATTCCCAGCTGATGAATCAAAGGATTTTTAATGGAACCAGCTGAAAAGTGCGGATACTGTTTCAGTCTAACTGAAACAGGATCCGCACATTTCACCTGCCACAAATATATCCACTTCCCTGTCTGGGCATAATAAACACAAACAACCAGACTGACAGAGGGACTGTCCCCCAAACCACCCCGATCCCACCCAAAAACATCCCCTCCGTTGACTCATCCTTATGCTAACTGCCGAAAGTTGCTCACCTTTTAATATAAGGGAGAAAGGATGGTGCAATGATAATTAAAAGACTGGATTCTTGTCAGACTCCCGTACCAAGTATTGGCAACACCAAGCGAGAGAACCCTCAGTATAGGTTTGTCCATGGAAGCCATCTAGGGTTTAAGGAAGCACAAATGAACCTTATCAAAATTATGGTAAAAGTGCTGGAAAAGCTGGCAAATAATTTCCATGGTAGTGGTTATTTCAAATGCTCTGTGGCATACTTCTTTGAACTAGCCTGTTAAGTGGGCCCACACATAGTGGGGTGTAGAGAACTATGGTGGATTCCCAGCTGATGAAGCAAAGGATTCTTAAAGGAACAGGATGAAAAGTGCCGATCCTGTATCAGTCTAAGACTGAAACAGGATCCACACTTTTCACTTGCCACACACATGTCCACTTCTCCTCTCCGGGGATAATAAAAACAAACCACTGGACTGACAGAGGGCCTGGCTCTGCCTCTCCCACCCCACACAAAAACGTTTCCTCCAGCGACTCATCCTTAAGCTAAATGGCAATAGGTGCTCTGCCTTTTAAAATAGTTGTGAAAGGAAGGTGGAATGATACTTAAAGGAATGGCTTCTTGCCACGGACCAGTACCAATTATCGGCAACTCCAAGGGAGATTGGCCTAACCGTAGTTTTTTCTGTGGAAGCCAGCTTGGGTTTCAGGATGCACTGCCTAACCTTTTCACAATCATTGTGAAAGTTGCTGCAAAAACTGGCAAATAATACTCAATGTAGTGGTTATTTCCAAAGCTCTGCGGCATACTTCTTGGAACTAGCCAGTTACCTGGGCCCACGCTCAGGGAGGTCTAGAGAACCATGGTGGATTCCCAACTGATGAATTAAAGGATTCCAAAAGGAACAGGCTCAAAAGCGGAGATACTGTTTCAGACTGAAACAGGATCCAAAGTTTTCACCTGCCACATACGTGCCCGCTTCTCCTCTCTGGGAATAATAAAAACAAACCACCGGACTGACAGAGGGCCTGCCCTCCCACACACACCCAACCCCACACAAAAAGCCGCTCCAGTGACTCATCTTTATGCTAACTGGCTAAAGGTGCACTGCCTTTTAAAATAATGGAGAAAAGACGGTGGAATTGTACTTAAAAAAAATGGCTTCTTGCCAGGCTCCAGTAAAATGTATCGGTACACCAAGGGAGCTAGGCCTCAGCATAGTTTTGTCCGTGGCAGCCTGCTTGGGTTTAAGGAGGCACAGATGAACCTTATCACAATTATGGTCAAAGATGCTGCAAAAACTGGCAAACAATTCTCAACGTAGTGGTTATTTCAAAAGCTCTACGGCATACATCTTGGAACTAGCCAGTTACCTGGGCCCACACATAGAGGGGTCTCGACAGCCATGGTGGATTCCCAGCTGATGAATCAAAGGATTCGTAAAGGAACTGGCTGAAAAGTGCGGATCCTGTTTCAGTCTAAGACTGAAACAGGATCCGTACTTTTCACCTGCCACACACATGCCCACCTCTCCTCTTTGGGCATAATAAAGACAAACCACCAGACAGACAGAGAGCCTTCCCCTCAACGCACCACCCGACCCCACTCAAAAACGTCCCCTCCAGCAACTCATTCTTATGATAACTGGAAAAAGGTGTTCTGCCTTTTAAAATTATGGAGAAAGGATGGTGGAATGACTCTTAATAGCATGGCTTCTTGCCAGGCTCCAGTACCAACTATCGGCAACACCAAGTGAACTAGGCCTCAGCATAGTTTTGTCTGCCCCAGCCATCTTGGGTTGAAGGAGGCACGGACGAACCTTATCACAATTATGGTGAAAGGTGGTGCAAAAACTAGCAAATAATTCTCAACGTAGTGGTTATTTCAAAAGCTCTGTGGCATACTTCTTGGAACTAGCCAGTTACCTGGGCCCACGCATAGAGGTCTTTAAAGAACCATGGTGTATTCCCAGCTGATGAATCAAACGATTCTTTTTTGTTTGTTTGTTTGTTTGTTAGCTCATTATGGGGGTACAAAAGATCAGGCTATATACATTCCCCATGCCTCCCCTTTCCCCCGATTCTGAGCTTCAATTTTGTCCATTCCCTAGTCAGTGCACATCACATTCATCATGTAGGTGTGCACCCCTCCTCTCCCCCACCCCATCCCCCCCAGTTAGAACTTGAAGGGTGTCCATTCCCCAGGCAGTGCACATCACATTCATCAAGTAGGTATACACCCATCCCTTCCACCCGGCCCCAACCTCTGTCCGATACCCAATTGGTGTTGTTCCCAACTGTGCACTCAGGGAAACCAATTTGCTGGTGAGTACATGTGGTGCTTATTTTTCCATTCTTGGGATACTTCACTTAATAGAATGGGTTCCAAATCTCTCCAGGAGAACCAAAGAGATGCCATATCGCCATTATTTCTAATAGCTGAGTAATATTCCATGGTATACATATACCACATTTTGCTAATCCATTCATGAATTGATGGGCATTTGGGTTGTTTCCACATCTTTGTGATTGTGAATTGTGCTGCTATAATCATTCAGGTGCAGGTGTCTTTTTTATAGAATGACTTTTGTTCTTCTGGGTAGATGTCCAATAATGGAATTGCTGGATCGAATGGTAGGTCTACTTGAATCTGTTTAAGGTATCTCCACATTGCTTTCCACAGGGGCTGCACTAGTTTACAGTCCCACCAGCAGTGTATGAATGTACCTATCTCCCCACACCCACACCAACATGTATAGTTTTGGGACTTTTTGATAAAGGCCATTCCCACTGGAGTTAAGTGATATCTCATTGTGGTTTGGATTTGCATTTCCCTGATGATTAGAGATGTTGAACACTTTTTCATATGTTTGTTAGCCATTTTTATATCTTCTTTTGAAAAATTTCTATTTATGTCCTTTGCCCACTTTTTGATAGGGTTGTTTGATTTTTTCTTACTGATTTTCCTGAGTTCTAAATAGATTCTTGTTATCAGTCCTTTATCTGA
Source organism: Eulemur rufifrons (assembly GCF_041146395.1). Classification (NCBI taxonomy): domain Eukaryota; kingdom Metazoa; phylum Chordata; class Mammalia; order Primates; family Lemuridae; genus Eulemur; species Eulemur rufifrons. The sequence continues at coordinate 4,148,308 of NW_027182814.1, read as the reverse complement.
TGTGTAGTATGCGAAAATTTTTTCCCATTCTGTAGGTTGTCCATTTACTCTCGTGACTGTTTCTTTGGCTGTGCAGAAGCTTTTTAATTTGATCAGGTCCCATTTATTTATTTTTGTTGTTGCTGTGATTGCTTTAGGGGTCTTCTTCATAAATTCTTTGCCTAGGCCAATGTCTGTAAGAGTCTTTCCTACATTTTCTTCTAGAATTCTAATAGTTTCTGACCTTAGGTTTAAGTCTGTTAACCACTGTGATTTGATTTTTGTGAGGGGTGAGAGTTATGTGTCCTGTTTTAGTCTTCTACATGTGGATATCCAGTTTTCCCAGCACCATTTATTAAATAAGGAATCTTTTCCCCAGAGTATGTTTTTGTCTGCTTTGTCAAAGATTAGATGGCTATATGAGGATGGTTTTATATTGGGATTTTCTGTTCTGTTCCACTGGTCTGTGTCCCTGCACTTGTGCCAGTACCAGGCTGTTTTAAGAACCACAGCCTTGTAGTATAGTTTGAAGTCTGGCAAATTAATACTTCCCATTTTGTTTTTGTTGTTTAAGATTGCTTTTGCTAAACGGGGTCTTCCCTGGTTCCATACAAAGCGTAAAATTATTTTTCCTATGTCTGTGAAAAAAGATGTTGGTAATTTAATAAGGATTGCATTGAATCTGTAGATAACTTTGGGCAGTATAGACATTTTAACAATGTTGATTCTACCGATCCATGAGCATGGTATGGTTTTCCACCTATTTACATGTTCTGCAATTTCCTTCCTCAGTGTTTCATAGTTCTCCCTATAGAGGTCCTTTACCTCCTTAGTTAAATAAATTCCTAGGTATTTTATTTTCTTTGTTGCTATTTTGAAGGGTATTGAGTCCTTAATTTGGTTTTCCATTTGACTGTTATTGGCATATATGAATGCCTCTGATTTGTGTGTATTGATTTTGTATCCTGAGACTTTACTGAATTCATTGATCAATTCCAGGAGTCTCTTGGTTGAAACCTTGGGGTTTTATAGATATAACATCATATCATCAGCAAAGAGTGAGAGTTTGATCTCTTCTGTCCCTATTTCAACTCCCTTGATTCTGCTCTCTTGCCTGATAGCTCTTGCAAGGACTTCCAATACTATGTAGAAAAGTAATGGGGACAGTGGTAAGCCTTGTCTGGTTCCAGTTTGAAGTGGGAATGCTTTCAGTTTTTCCCCATTCAGTATGATGTTGGCTGAGGGTTTGTCGTATATGGCTTGTATCATTTTTATATAGGCCCCATCTATGCCTATTTTGTTAAGTGTTCTTATCATAAAAGGGTGTTGAATTTTGTCAAATGCTTTCTCTGCATCTATTGAGAGGATCATCTGATCTTTATTTTTGCTTCTATTTATGTGATGAATTACATTCCCATATGTCAAACCATCCCTGCATCTCTGGGATGAAGCCCACTTGGTCGTGATGGATTATTTTTTTGATAAGCACTTGGATTCGATTTGTTAGAATTTTATTGAGAATTTTTGCATCTATATTCATAAGAGAAATTGGTCTATAGTTCTCTGTTTTAGTTGCATCCTTTCCTGGATTTGGTATCAGGATTATGTTGGCTTGGTAAAAAGTGTTGGGGAGAATCCCATCCTTCTCTATATTGGAGAATAGTTTATGTACGATGGGCACCAGTTCTTCTTTGTAGGTATGGTAGAATTCAGGTGTGAACCCATCTGGTCCAGGGCTTTTCTTTTTGGGAAGGTTTTTTATTGCTGTTTCAATTTCAGATCTAGATATCGGTCTATTCAGGAATTCTATTTCTTCCTGGTTGAGCCTGGGAAGGCTGTGTGTTTATAAGAATTTGTCCATTTCCTCCAGGTTTTCTAATTTGTGTGCATAAAGATTTTTGTAGAATTCATAGATGATATCATGTATCTCTGTGGCATCAGTCGTGATTACTCCTTTCGTGTTCCTGATCGAGGTTATAAGAGATTTTTCTTTTCTGCTCTTGGTTAGTTTAGCCAGAAGTGTGTCAATTTTGTTTATTTTTTCAAAGAACTAACTTTTGGTTTTATTAATCTCCGTTATGGTTTGGTTTAATCTCCCTTATGCTCCCTTATGGTCCTTTTCATTTAGTTCTGATTTAATCTTAATAATTTCCTTCTGCTGGGTTTGGGTTTGGTCTCTTCTTTCTTCTCCAGCTCTTTGAGTCTATTCATTAGATTGTCTATTTGTAAGTTTTCTGTCTTTTTGGTATAGGCATTTATGGAAATAAATTTTCCTCTCAGGACTGCTTTAGCTGTGTCCCACAGATTTTGATAAGTTGTATCTCCTTTGTCGTTTAATTCAAAGAATCTTTTGATTTCTGACTTGATTTCTTCATTTATAAAATGATTGTTCAGGAGAAGGTTATTTAGCTTCCATGACTTTGAGTAGAAATGAGGATTTCTGTTAGGGTTCATTGTTACTTTTATTCCACTGTGATCCGAGAAGCTGCATGGTATTATTTCTATATTTTTAAATTTTTTAAGACATTCTTTATGTCCTAAGATATGGTCAATCTTGGAGAATGTCCCATGAGCTGATGAGAAGAACTTATATTCAGTGGTATTTGGGTAGAATGTCCTGTAGATGTCAGTCAGGCCCATTTGTTCTAGCATTCTATTTACGTCCAATATTTCTTTGTTTATTTTTTGTTTGGAGGATCTGTCTTGAACTGTCAGTGGCGTGTTAAAATCTCTGGCTACTAAAGTGTTGTTATCTATCATTTGGTTCAGATCAAGTAGGGTTTGCTTTATGAATCTGGGTGCACCTAGATCGGGTGCATATATGTTAAGTATAGTTATGTCTTCTTGTTGAATTGTACCCTTCACCAGTATATAGTAACCATCTTTGTCTTTCTTTACTTTTGTTGATTTAAAAACTACGTTATCGGAGATTAGAACTGCCACGCCAGCTTTCTTTTGGGTTCCATTTGCTTGGAATATTGATTTCCACCCTTTTATTTTCAGTCTAAATGCATCCTTGCAGGTTAGATGAGTTTCCTGAAGACAGCAGATACTTGGCTTATATCTTTTTTATCCATTGGGCCAGTCCATGTCTCTTGAGTGGGGAATTCAATCCATTCACATTTAATGAGAGAACTGATAAGCGAGACAGATTGCTGTTCCTCATGTTGGGTTGAATTTCATTGATCTGTTTTCTCTCTTGAGCCATTATGATAACTGTGTTTTCATATTTATCTCTTGATTAGTGTTACATTCGAGGGTCCTTCTTGTGCTGGACCACGTGTAACTCTGTTTTGAATACTTCTTGGAAAGCTGCTCTTGTCTTGGTGAATTCTCTGAGTTTTTGTTTATCTGAGAATGTCTTAATTTCACCTTCATATATAAAACTGAGCTTATCTGGGTACAGGATTCTAGGCTGGGCATTATTCTGTTTCAGAAGAGTGAGAATGGGGCTCCAATCTCTTCTTGCTTGTAAGGTTTCAGTTGAGAAATCTGGCGCGATTCGGATGGGCTTTCCTTTGTATGTTACTTGTTTCTTTCTCCTTACAGATTGAAGAAGGGCCTCGTTAGTGGATATTTTGGTCAGTCTGATAACTACATGACGTGGTGTCTTCCTATTTGGTATGAATCTCTCAGAGGTTCTTTGAGCTTCTTGAACCTGTGTATCTAGAGATTTGGCAAGGCCTGGGAAATTTTCCTCAATTATATCTTCAGATACTTTATTCAACCCTTGCTTATTGTCTTCTTCACCCTCAGGAATGCCGATAACTCTCACGTTAGGCTTCTTCACATAATCCCACATTTCTTGTAGACTATGATTATTTCTCATGTTTCTTTGTTTTAACTCTGTGACTGCCTTATTTAATTGGAAAGTGTTATCTTCGATCTCTGAGATTCTTTCTTCTGTTTGATCTACCCTGCTCTTGAGACTTTCCACTGTGTTTTGTAGCTCCTTGAATAAATTTTTCATTTCCAGGAGTTCAGTTTGATTTTTCTTCAGTATTTCAATTTCTTTGGTGAATTTTTCTTCCAAGTCCTGGATCTTTTTTGTGGTTTCTTTGTGTTGATTATCCATTTTTTCTTGCATAATGTTCAGCGTATTTATGATCCATGTTTGAAATTCTTCCTGTGACATGTTGCTATTTGGAATCTGCTTTGTGTTAATTGGTGGAGAACTAGTAATCCTCTTTGAGGGCATGGTTTCAGCTTGATTCTTTATACTCCTAGAGTTCCTTCGCTGAGCCCTTCCCATCTGAATGAATCCTTACGATCCCTTCTTTCAGCTTTAGTCTGGATAGGGGCACACTGTGAGTGCCAGGTAAGCTGCCTCCTCTGTCACTAGGGGGAGCCCTTCACATATTGTTCAGGATTTTGCTAGCTCCGCTGGGGGGGCTGCCCCTCTTCCTCTCCCGAGGTGGCTTCTGTCTCTCTCTGTGAGAAAGACAGTGGATAGGGAGAGTGGAGCGGTGCCCTCATTCGCCCAATGCCCCAGCCACTGCAGTTCCCGCGGGCGATGGTCTGCCCCACCCCAATGTCTGCAAGGTCCACGCTCTACTCTCTCGTGACTGGGGAACCACTCAGTGTTCACACAAAGGTGGAGCTCCTAGTCAGGGTCCGTGGACTAGGGAAGGGAGCCGCCCAGGGAGCCGCCCGGTACCCAATCGCTCCTCAGCGTTTAGGCTCTGGACCCCGACAATGGCGGCCGCCCGTCTGCAGATCACTGTCACTGGGGTTGAATGCTCAGGGACCGGCAGAGGCCAGAGGAGCCGGGGACCGGGAGAATCCAGCCGCCCACCTATACGAGGCAGTTTGGCATCTGCTAGAGCCGGGACCAAAGCAGCCCCACCGCCCGCGTATAGGAGACAGTTGCTAGGTGTGTCAGCTGCGCACAGCACTCCAGGGTCCAAAATGCCTCCTGCCAATGTCTCCTCTCTGCAGAGCCCCACATCTCCCGTGGCGATTCTGCACCGACTTCAGGCAGATCCTCAATTGAGTGGGTGTGGAGGTCAGAGGGGGAACAAGATGCTTTCCTGTGGGGCTGAACCCACCCCACTCTCTGGTGAGGTGGGTACAGCTGTCCCGTGCTCCCTTCTCTATTGGCCATCCCGCACTCTCCAGATTTTGGTGATTTATTTCCCTAATCACCTCAGTCTTTTCTTGCTCTCTCTCTCTGTCCCACGCTGATTCTCCATGGATTCACACCACCGTTCTTGTGGGGAAGTGAACCTCTAGGGTTGTGGGCAGTGGGAGACCCATGCCTTCCACTCCAGGAGCACGAATCCAGGAGGTCACCACCATTCCACCATCATTGAGAATGAATCAAAGGAGTCTTAAAGGAACGGGCTGAAAAGTGCGGATCCTGTTTCAGTCTAAGTCTGAAACAGGATCCGCACTTTTCACCTGCCACACACATGCCCACTTCTCCTCTCTGGGCATAATAAAAACAAACCACTGGACTGACAGAGGGCTTGCCCCCCCACACACACCACACGACCCCACACAAAAACGTCCCCTCCAGTGACTCATTCTTATGCTAACTGGCAAACGGTGCTATGCCTTTTAAAATAATGGAAAAAGGATGGTGGAATGATACTTGAAAGACTGGTTTTATTCCACGCTCCCGTACCAAGTATCGGCAACACCAAGTGAGCTAGGCCTCAGCATAGTTTTTTCCCTGGCAGCCATCTTGGGATTAAGGAGGCAGAGAAGTACCTTGTCACAATTATGGTGAAAGGTGCTGCAAAAACTGGCAAATAATTCTCCACGTAGTGGTTATTTCAAAAGCTCTATGGCATACTTCTTGGAACCAGCTAGTTACCTGGGGCCACG